>NC_142079.1:3960000-4240000 GCF_059756535.1 Pantherophis guttatus | reverse complement strand
CTTAACAAGCGTGACAAGAAAGGCTGCAAAACGGGGCAAAGCTCACTTAACAACCACCCTTTCGCTTAGCCACAGAAATTCCCCTCCCCATTGTGGCCATGTCAAGTTTCGAAGTCGTCTCAAATAAATTGCATTTCAAACAAAGTCGTTGAAGAAAAACTCCTATTTATTAAGCACGGCATTCTAAAACCTGACTCCATCGAAGCCATCTTCCAAGTCATTCTACCCCTAATCTACTGCTCCAGCTCAAAGGAATTTCCCCCCTCCCATCTCCTAGGAGATATTATCTCCAGGGAAAATAAGTAGGTGAAAAGTCAAATGTCCCTTTCCAGACGCCTTTGCTTCTTCTTATGTCAGCACTAGAGTAAATGCAGGTTGAAATGCTGACAGGCTGTATGTTGAGGATTACCTGAAATGGAATGCTTTACCGATAAATCTTTGGCGCAATGAAGAAGAACGTTGTGGAACTCCGATCCGTTCAACATAAGCCAAATTCGTCAAGGGGAGCGGGGGGGGGGGGGGGGGGAAATCAACCATCCGTGCAGACACAGGAACACCCCCCCCAAAAAAAACACCTCGTCTTACCCAAAATCTCAGGGTTCCTGATCACCGAGCCGATTTGCCGTAACGCTTGCTGGCCGGCTTTCTGGACCTTCACGTGAGAATCCGTTAGCACCTCCGTGAGCTTCGGCACGATGTTTGGCAAGCAAGAAGACAGCTGCTTGGGAGCACAGTAAGCCATGGCTCCCAGCAACTCTACCGACCCTGGGGAGCGCATGAGAACAGAAAATGACCCAACAATGAGAGCACGGGCAAAAAAAAAAACCTTTGGATATACTACAGAATTAGACCAGGGCAGTGGTGAAATCTAAAATTTGTTACTACCGGTTCTGTGGGCGTGGCTTAGGGGGGGTAATGTGACTGGGTGGGCATGGCCAATTTTTTTTTTTAACTTTTAAAACCATTTTTTCTACAACCTCTTCCGCGAAGAGGTTGTTAAAAAATGCTTTCAAATTAAAAAGCGCTTTAAACCTTTAAAGCGCTCCATGGTTTAGGACCTGGGTACCTACGAGACCGTCTTTTGCCACCAATAGCCTCCCACCGACCAGTTCGTTCTCACAGGGAGGGACTACTCAGGGTACCGTCAGTCAAATTATGTCGACTGGCGACTCCCAGGGGGAGGGCCTTCTCTGTGGGGGCTCCAACCCTTTGGAATGAACTGCCCCCGGAGATACGGAATATCCCTGATCTCCGTGCTTTCCGCCGTGCCCTCAAGACACTGATGTTCCAACAGGCGGGGCTAAACATACGAACATGTGAATGATTTTTTAAAATGTTATCTAATTTTAGGTTCTATTTAATTGGGCCAAACTAAGTAACAATTTTAATTAGCAATTTTATGATGTTTGTGTGTCTATATTTTTCTTGACTGTACACCGCCTTGAGTCCTACGGGAGAAAGGCGGTATAGAAATATAATAAATAAATAAATAATAAATAAATAAATGCCTCTGACGATCCAAGTTGAGTTGCCTGATCGGCAGAGGCTTTTAAAAAAAACCTCAGCTTGGATCATCGGAGACATTTAAAAGAAAAAAAGGGTGTTTTTTTTCTTTTAAAAGCCTTTGACAATCCCAGCTGAGCTGCGCGATCATCAGAGGCTTTTTTTTTTTTACTTTTAAAAGCATTTTTTGCCCGAAGAGGTTGTTTGAAAAAATGCTTTTAAAAGTAAAAAAAAAAAAAGCCTCTGATGATCGTGCGGCTCAGCTGGACATGGGGGGGGGGCAGGAGGGGGCAGGGATTTTTGCTACCGGTTCCCCAAACCACCCGCCTTCATCGTTACCAGATCGGGCAATCCGGTCCAAACCGGGAGCATTTCACCCCTGTTTTAAACCCGTTTTTCTACAAACTCTTCGGCCGAAATCGCGTCTTTTCCTAAACCTGAGATGCTGGTAGCGCGTCTCCAATTTTTATTTTTTATTTATTTTTATTTTTTAAAAAAGGCCAGGCACAAAATTTTTACCGGCTTTGGTTCTCCACGAATCCTCCTCGAGAGCGGCTAACAAAGAAGGCAACACCAGCTTGACTCCGTGGGCGCTTAAGTTGCTCATCACAGCTTTGGCACAATCATCTGCAGCCTTGTGCAAAAAAAAATAAAAAAAAATGGGGTGGGAGGGAATCAAAATCTAACAGTAAGCTAAGAGGAAACAACAGCCTAATGAAGGAGACACCAAGACCATTTCCACTGTCAGAGAGCAAACCCCACTCCCTTCCAGCACTGATGATGTAACCTAGTTGGGTCATGAAATGTTTGCAAGAAAGCCACCAAACTCAGAGAGCACCAAGGACCCCACAAATCAAAACCTCAAGCTTCAATGGCCAACACAAAGCAGAACCTATTCTTGGTGGTGCCTTGGGGGTGCAGCGGACTAAAGTGCTGTTATGTAGCATTTAGCTGCCAGCTGCCTGCAATTCGTGCGAGTTCAAATCTCACCAGGCTCAAGGTTGACTCAGCCTTTCATCCTTCCGAGGTAGGTAAATTGAGGACCCGGATTGTGGGGGCAATAAGCTGACTTTGTATAAAAAAGAACACCGCTTTGGGGGGGGTGGGGGCGAAAGCCCTACTAAGCAGGTATATACAAAAGTATGAAGGCTATTGCTTAACGCATTGTAAGCCGCCCTGAGTCTTTGGAGGAGGGCGGCATATAAATTGAACTAATAAATAAATAAATAAATTCAAACTATGTGGAATTATGCATCACATCCAGCCAGGCGTTATTTTAAACACTGTTTGTTGGATAAACTACAATGGCTTGGGGTTCACACTTTGTGTTACAAGCACAGCCGATACGCTGCTGTGGTGAGATTCTCAGGGGGCATTTAGTCAACAACGAACTTGTGCAAAGGCTTCGTGATAGGAATGCCATCTGTGATAGCATGCACACAGATAAGCATGTAACATGCTAGTCTTTGGTTGACCTGCGGAACTAGCCACATACGGTTTATGAAACCACAATGGCTGGATTTACTCAACCTGGTGAACTCCCAAGTCCATCAAAGCACCCGATCATCATCTTCTTTTATTGACCCCATAATCCCATGCGAGATAAAGAGTCAGGGCAACTGAATGGAGCTGAGTGGTTACTGGCTGGATGCCTTTCCTGTCGCCAGTGCGGAGTTTTGTTCAGTAGATATAGTCTCAGTATTGCCCAGAGAGAGAAACATTTGCCTCTACCTAGGATCGAACTCATAGCCTCCTGATTGTGAGGCGAGAGTTCCACCTCTAGGCCACTGCACCACTCTCTCTGTGTGTGTGTCTGTGTGTGTATCCTTTCAATCCCTTGTGGGGTGGAGTCCGGGCAACTGAACGGAGGTAGCGGAGTGTTTTAATGGCCGGATACCCTTCCTGTTACCAGTATGGAGTTTTGTTCAGCAGATATATTCTCAACATGCCCAGAAAGCAGGGTGGATTTGATTTAAATCGAGTTGATTTAAATCACAATTTCAATCATGATTTAAATCATGAGTAAAAAGGCTTGATTTAAATCAACTCGATTTAAATCCTAATTTTGAAAGAGCAACTGTCATCTCTGCTACTCCTTTGACCCACTGTTGACTCACCGATAGTCCCAGTGTTGCAGAATATACAGCCTCATGCTACGTAACTAAGCTCCATTTCATGCGGAATAAACTAAATTATTTATGTATCTTAAATAGAAAACTATCTTACGATAGATTTTTACCCCAAAAGCTTTTTATTAAAATAAATGCGATAAAAATAAAAAAAAATCCGATTTAAATTTTAAAAAATCTGATTTTTTCATTTTTTTTAAAAAAATCATTGATTTTTATCCACCCTGCCAGAAAGAGAAATATCTGCCTCTGCCTAGGCTCGAACTCACAGCCTCCTGATTGTGAGGCAAGAGCTCCACCTCTGGGCCACCGCACCACTCCTCCCATCAAAGCACCCGATGACCTACCAGAACCTCTGAAGCCAACCAGAATATGGGCAGAACAAGTCAAGGTTCTGCAGAACCCAAACTCTCTCTACTTCTCCGGGAACTGCCAGCCAAGGATGACTTACCTCCCGAACGTACTGATTGCCGTCTCCGAAACAGAGCAGTAAATGTGGCAGTACATGAACCACATAGGGCTCAAAGAGCTTCCCCAGCATGGTGCAGAGCATCTCAAAGGCGAACAAAGCCCCTGGGATAAAAGAGAATAGAAACAACTGCCTAAATATTTACCGACCAAGAAATAAAGGGAGACTAGTTGTTAGGAAATGATTTTACCTAACTTGTTGGGTTGGCAATCTATAAACCCTCAATATAGCTTTAAGACTGCTGTACAGCTGTATTGCATCTTACTGTGTCCTGAATAAAGTATAAAGTATTCCATTTATTGAGTACGACAGATCTGGCCCCGACTTCGTCGTAGCCGATACTAACCCTCTGACCCCCAAACCCTTCCCTTTCCGTTCCCCAATTCTCATCTTCTCATTGGCCATCTTCCAAGTCAGTCTTCCCAGCTTCTGACCTCACCCCACAGGAATGTTCCCCCCTCCCATCCCATCTCCAAGGGGATATTATCTACAGAGAAAATAAGTAGGTGAAAAGTCAAGCCTTGTCTTTTTATGGCAGCATCAGAATGCTGACATCTAGTTTGTTTCCCTTTACTGACTCTTTGCTTATCTCTTTGATATCTTTGCTGTTTTGCTGGGTTTGCTACTGTTTGCAACTGATTATTGTCTATGACTATGACAACTGGTAAGAAGACTTTGTTATTGGATTATCCCTGGACTATTGTTTGATATCTACTGCTTTATACGTGTATGACCTGGACTGTTTATTGGACTGTGCCTTATTACTATTTCCTGAAAGTAAACACAACTCAGTGTATCTGTGTGTTGGCTGTGTTATTTCCTCTCAATCGCTTTTCATGTGCACACCCTTGCTACTCAAGGGTTGCTCTGCGAATTCCTCAACATTGGTTATGGGCCCAGGATACTGAGAGTTAGTGTGAACACACAGTACCATATTCAGACAGCTGTATTTGTGGTTTATTGTCCAAGTGAAGATGGCACAAGAACAGTCAACCAACAATGCATTGGATGGCTGTGAAAGTTGGACCACAAGGAAGGCTGAGAAGGCCAAAGAATGGAGGCCTTTGAACTCTGGTGCTGGAGAAGACTCCTGCGAGTCCCTTGGACTGCAAGGCGATCCAACTGGTCAGTCCTAGAGGAGATCAACCCTGACTGCTCTCTAGAAGGCCAGATCCTGAAGAGGAAACTCAAATCCTTTGGCCACCTAATGAGAAGGAAGGACTCCCTGGAGAAGAGCTGAATGCTGGGAACGATGGAGGGCAAAAGAAGAAGAAGGGGATGGCAGAGAACGAGGTGGGTGGATGGAGTCACCGAAGCAGTCGGCGTGAGCTTCAATGGACTCCAGAGGATGGTAGAGGACAGGAAGGCCTGGAGGAACGTTGTCCATGGGGTCACAATGGGTCGGACACAACTTCGCAACTAACAACTGCAGCAGGAGGTTAGACTAGAAGACCTCTGAGGTCCCTTCCAGCCCTAGGATTCTATGTTTTACCAGAACGAAGCAATTTGGGGCCTTAATCTGGAAGATCAAAAGTCCTCAAGAAGTTGAGAGGGGAAGAATGAGGATTCTTCGACTCACCTTCCCGCCGCCGGAAATTCTTCTTGTCCTGGATTGCATCGGTCAGCTTGGCCATCATTTCCTGCTGCTTCAGGGAAAGGATGCCCAGCCCTTTCACTAGGCCCGCCAGCCCGTAAGCAGCTCCTTTTCGCTCCGCGTACTTATCGGATTCCAGCAAAAGTTGCAGCAGCTTCTGGATCATGCTGCCAGCGTCTTCTTTGATGGCCGGCACGAGAGGCGGTAAGCAGCTGGCCACCGACTCCTGAACCTGCAAAAGACCCCCCAAGCAGATCGTTCTAGGTGGGCGGCTAAATGGCTGCTTAGAGTTCTGACCTAGGCGTTGACCCAAACCACGAAGCAGACTCCTTGTCCCGACAAAAAAACCCTTTTTATTAAGTGACTGTGAATTCCTCTCATTCACATCCAGCAAAGTCTTTCCAGGGAGAATTTACAGTCACGGACCTTATCGGGCTTGGAGAGCTGCCAGGCCGATATCTTCAAAACTTGGCAAGGAGTCACGATCCAATTAAGCGAATTAATTGCCTCCTGCAAACTCCACTCCCCTTTCGCTCCTCTTTTATTCCCTCTGGGAGAAGCCCTTCACTGTCCACCTGTGGCTTTACTCCTGAGTCGACCCTTGTTCTTTAGCTGTTTCCTTCGTCTGGTAACTCTGTGCATGCACACACTGGGAACAGGCTCCAGCTGTTCATCTGCGTCACTGATGTCTGATTCTGAAGGCAGCTGATAACTGCCAGAGGGCCCTGGCCTCATCTCTTTGAATTGAGGACCCGGTTTGTGGAGGCAATAAGCTGACTTTGTATAAAATATACAAAAGTATGAAGGCTATTGCTTAACGCATTGTAAGCCGCCCTGAGTCTCCGGAGAAGGGCGGCATATAAAAATAAATAAATAAATCTAATTCAGATGGTACCATGTTTAGGTGAATGGTGCTTTTACAATGTAATATTTCTCCAAGAGAAAGAAAGAAAGAAAGAGAGAGAGAGAGAGAGAGAGAGAGAGAGAGAGAGAGAGAAAGAAAGAAAGAAAGAAAGAAAGAAAGAAAGAAAGAAAGAAAGAAAGAAAGAAAGAAGGAAGGAAGGAAGGAAGGAAGGAAGGAAGGAAGGAAGGAAGGAAGGAAGGAAGGAAGTTGTTAGAAAAGGAGGAAACACTTGTGAGTTCCTAAACCACGTAGCTCCCTTTCATTGTGTTAGTAGGTGGTTCTAGAGTCAGGATGCTCACATCTCTCGGGAAACATCTCCAAGCCAAGGAGGGCTCACCTGTTGGGATGGCGTCGAGAGCGCTGCGATCAGCTTGGCCACAATGGGTTTCACTTTTGGATCGCTTTTGTCCAAATGTTTGGCCAGCGACCCCATGAGAATGACCACGCTCTGCCGGACGGCATCGTAGCTGGCATCGTTGGGGGCATTCTTAAGGAACTCCTCAAAGACTGGCAGCAAGGAGTTGACGCTCTCCTGAAAAAAACAGGAGCCAGAGGAAGTGGGTGACTATGGAAAACAGCTGAAAAACCTAACTTTGGACTCCCAAGTCATTCATTACCAAACTAGGTAACGTCACCAGTGCATCAGGAAGGCAACGTCAGCAAGAACAAGTCAGATTATTCATGAACTGGCAGAGACATGGTAACAAGGTCAGCCAATGAATAGGCATAGCAACTAAGTCAGCCAATTGGGAGCTGAGACAGACTGGAGCCAGGGCGTGTCTTAGTCTGCAGCTTCTGAGCCTGTGCAGAGAATTGAAACTGAAACTAAGCAGTCTGTGCATGCTGTCTACTCTGCTGAAATGAAGCAAACTGTTCTCTCCTGCCTTGTGCTCTGCCTGTAAATTCTTACCACGTTGGAAGAACCAACTATTGGTATTGTAAATACTTCATCTGTTATTATGTATATAAAGAAGTGAATGAATACAACTGAATCAGTTATCTGTGTGCGCTTCTGGATTTGATTTTGCAAGAAACTCTGATAGAACACCACGCTCAGAGAGCACCAAGGACCCCATCATTGGATTTAATCGAACAAAAGATCCACTTGTCTATTTTGGCTGCTTCTCTGAGAAAGCTCCCAAACATTTCACTCAAATGTTAATTTATTTTTATCGACAAAAGAAATACAGGGAGAACTAGTATAGATCTATTTCAAGCTATTTAGCTCTCGTCAGCTAGCCCTATCCTTCTGGGATTCGAACCCAGACTGCTTGCATATTAGGTAGATGTATTAACTTCTAAGCCACGGGCTCTCCTGGCTTTTGTCGGCTACACCCAAATTTCACTCAAATGTTAATGGTTCCCTGATAGGAACCTCCCTGCACCGTCAAACAGTTCCTGAGCTCAACAGACCTAGGATTTTGGATTTTGGACGAAGGTCAACCTACCTTGCCATGGGTATTAAGGGCTGAGAGGGCAGCGTCCAGCATGCACTTTCGAACTTCGGGGTGACGATCGTTGAGGGCATCGGGGACAAAGAACTCAAAAAGAGGCTTCACCTGGCAGCTTTCCAGGTGCTGAGAAAGCTTGTTCAAGGCCAAAGCGATGCCGCACCTGAAGAGAGAATTTCATTCAAGTTCATATCATCATATCATCATCAACAGTTGTTGACAAGAGATGTGGTGGTACAGTGGTTAGAAGGCGGGATTGCAGGCTGACTCTGCCCATTGACAGCAGTTCGATCCTGACCGGCTCAAGGTTGACTCAGACCTTCCATCCTTCCGTGTTGGTAAAATGAGGACCCCGATGGTTGGGGGCAAGAGGCTGACTCTGTAAATCGCTTAGAGAAGGCTGTATGAAGCAGTGTATAAGTCTAAGTGCTGGTGCAGTGGTTAGAGTGCAGTACTGCAGGCTACTTCTGCTGACTTGCTGGCTGCAGTTCAGTAGATCGAATCTCACCGGCTCAAGGTAGACTCAGCCTTCCATCCTTCCGAGGTGGGTAAAATGAGGACCCAGATTGTTGGAGGGCAAGAGGCTGGCTCTGTAAACCGCTTAGAGAGGGCTGTAAAAACACTATGAAGTGGTATATAAATCTTAAGTGCTATTGCTATCTATCTATGTCTCTCTGTCTCTCGATCTATCTGAATGCATTATTGCAGACTAACTCTGCCCACTGCCAGGAGTAAAATGAGGACCCAGATTGTTGGGGGAGAGAGGCTGACTCTGTAAACTGCTTAGAGGGCTGTAAAGCACTGTAAAGCGGTATATAAGTCTAAGTGCTATTGCCCTTCCTTCCTTCCTTCTTCTTCTTCTTTTTTTTTTTTGATTTATATGCCGCCCTTCTCCGGAGACTCAGGGCGGCTTACAATGCGTTAAGCAATAGCCTTTATCCTTTTGTATATTTATACAAAGTCAGCTTATTGCCCCCACAATCCGGATCCTCATTTCACCTCCCTTAGAAAGGATGGAAGGCTGAGTCAACCTTGAGCCTGGTGAGATTCAAACTTACTTTAATTGCAGACAGCTGGTGTTAAATTACAGTGCCTTGTCTGCAGAGCTATCCAGGCCCTTCCCTTCCCTTCCCTCCCCTCCCTCCTGTGGTGGAACAGTGGTTAGAATGCAGGATTGCAGGCTAATTCTGCTCACTGCCAAGAATTCGATCCTGACCAGCTCAGGTTGACTCCGCCTTCTATCCTTCCGAGGTGGGTAAAAAGAGGACCCAGATTGTTGGGGGGCAAGAGGCTGACTCTGTAAACCACTTAGAGAGGGCTGTGAAGCGGCATATAAGTCTAAGTGCTTTTGCTATTTTTGCCAGTGTAGTGACATTCAATCATACAGAATTTTATTCTCCCTCAAAGCCCAACTAGTAGGCCCTTGGGTTGAATTAAAACCATCTGCCAACTTGCAAAGCTTTCAAGTTGCCATGAGCAGGAGGGAGGGAGAACTGAAGTGAATTCCATACATTCTTCCTGACTGCAATCAGAAGGAGGGTGTTAGGTTTCACAGCCAGCCAAAGTGGTTAATTGGAGAATGTGATTTATGACATGGCCAGAGAGGAGGGGAGAGACAGGGTCATAGGGGAACGTAAATCTACGGAGGATCAGTCCTAACTGCATCCCAGTATTGCCGGAATGTTGCTCCTAATAAATGATTATATTTCCTTTGAAGTTTGGATCATGGCTCATGAATTAATTAGGGCATCTTTCGGAAACTTGACACCATCTGGAGATGTTTATCCTTAAGTTTCTACTACCTTGCCTTGAAAAAAAAAAACTCTGAAGTTCACCATTTTGTGTGGAAAGGATGAGAAGGGTAAGTAGTCCTACCTGGCTTCCCACTGGTCAGGGGGAGACTCCAAGATCACCCGTCCCAAGGCATCCAAAACAGGCGGGGGTCTCTGGGGAAGGAGGAAAAGCATTGGAGGACGATCTTTGTCCCACCACCATGAGGTCAGTAAACGTTTCAGATGCTGCATTTCTTCAGTGGGAGTGTGTTCTTAAGCGATTACTCTGTTCTTTACTGTTAGGAACTATCAAGAATACTCCCACCAATGCTGACAGGGTAAGCCTTGTATATAAACAGAGACCGTACCCCCATCCAGCACTGATGATGTTATCTAGTTGGATGTTGAAATGTCCAAACGAAAACTACTAAGCTCAGAGAGCACCAAGGATCTCACAATCGTTGTCTTCCTCCTCCCTTCCTTCCCTTCCCTTCCTTCCTCCTGCCTGCAAACCCCACTCCCTTCTAACACTGATGATGTTAGCTAGTTGGATAAAGATCTGCCAGAAAACCATCCATCTCAGAGAGCATCAAGGACCCCACAATCATTGTCCTCCTCCCCTTCCTTCCTCCCTTCCCTTCCCTTCCTTCCTCCCTCCTGTCTGCAAACCCCACTCCCTTCTAACACTGATGATGTTAGCTAGTTGGATAATGATCTGCCAGAAAACCATCCAGCTCAGAGAGCATCAAGGACCCACAATCATTGTCCTCCTCCCCTTCCTTCCTTCCTTCCTCCCTTCCCTTCCCTTCCCTTCCTTCCTCCTGTCTGCAAACCCCATTCCCTTCTGGCACTGATAATGTTAGCTAGCTGGGTAATGAAACATCTGCAAGAAAACCACCAAGCTCAGAGAGCATCAAGGACCCCACAGTCCTCCTCCTCTCTGCAAACCTTCCTAGCATTGATGATGTTACATAGTTGGGTAATGAAACGTCTAGCAAGGAAACCACCAAGCTCAGAGAGCACCAAGGATCAAGTCAGAGAGCTACAAATCTTCCATCGGTAACGTATGGACTGATGGATCAACCAGGCGCATGCTTCCTACTACCAGGACTTACGTAGAGCTTCTCTTGATAAATCTCCATCAGTTTGGCTATGACATCCTTCGTCTGGCTTCGATATTGCTCAACCCCCTTGGAAAGGGCTTCGGCTCCAGCCTGGCGCACTGCCTGCTCGTGGTGGATGACATCCTTGATGAGGATGGAGCAGATGTCCGGCTGCAACTCTAAACCCATCGATACCCACAGCCTAGGGAGAGAGAGGGAGACTGGAGCATCGTCATCTTCCAGAAAGATCTTCTCGGGTGAAAAGACTGGAGTTGCTCGCTCGGTCTCTGCCCTTCCTCCCCATATAACGCCGGGAGCCACAAAACCCTTCCTGTGCCTGACTATTTCGCTCCAAAACTAGCATATGTAGTCAAATTAAACGTTCTGTTTTCTTCTGAAACTTTTCTTTTCTTGGATTTATCCATGGTTGGCCTACCGGGGGTTGAAAAGCTCAATAAATCGTGTGCCGGTGTGTGTGTGTGTGTGTGTGTGTGTGTGTATGTGTGTGTCGCACATTGGCGATTGTGACGCACATTTTGAGCGACAGGGAGCCGCAGCAGAGGGGTGAAAGAGCCACATGCGGCTCCAGAGCCGCAGGTTGCTGACCCCCTGGCCTAGGATTATGAGGTTATGGTTTCCCCTTTCAAAGGACAGGCATGCCTACCTCTCTGCCAACATGCGGATTTCTTCTTCCCTGTCAAACTTCACCACCCAGAGCCGGCGCAAAAGGTTCATGCCGTTCTTCTCATCGCTGTCCGGAGTGGGCAAGACCATCTGGAGTTCCGTCAAACCCTGAGGGCAAAGAATTAAGACTGTTATGAGCAGAATTCTTCTGAATTGAAGCTATATTTTTCTCCCCTATACAGTTAGTCCTCGACCTACGACATTAGGCCGATCACTAGGAGATGGAGAGTTCTAGTCCCGCCTTTGGTATGAAAGCCAGACTGGGTGACTTTGGGCCAGTCCCTCTTCTCTCACCTCACAGGATTGTTGTTGGGGAGGGGAGGGAGGAAATAAGAGGAGGAAGTGAATATGTTTGCAGCCTTGAGTTACCGTATTTTTCGGAATATAAGACGCACCTTTTTCTCCCCTAAAAGGGGGTGAAAATTTAGGTGCGTCTTATACACCGAATGTAACCCTGCCCACCCACTGGCCCCCACCCTTCGGCCTCTGCCTCCCAGCAGTTTAACTCCTTGCAGCAAACAGCAACAAGAAACAGCTCGTTTCAGCTTCAGCACAGCCTGATTAGCACAAGTTGATTGGATCGGCCTCCCGACACTCAACTGTTTTGCTCTCAGCTGTTTTGCGCAGGGCTCTGCTGCTTGCTGCAAGGAGGTAAATTGCTGGGAGCAGATTTTTTTTTTCCCTTGTGCTAATCAAGCGATGCTGAAAACGAAAATGAAAGTAAAGCAGGCTGTTTGCTGTTTGCTGCAAGGAGGCAAAATTGCTGGGAGGCAGATTTCTTTTCCTTGTTTTCCTCACCCAAAAACGTAGGTACGTCTTATAGTCCGGTGCGTCTTATACGCTGAAAAATATGGTATTTGTATAAATAATAAAGGCAGGGTACGAATGAATGAAGGCGGCACCAGGTGAGTGGCAGACAAAACATTCAGATCCTGTCCCCAAACATCCCGTCAACTCCCAAGTGATTCTCACTGACCCGGAGAGCTGCATCTCGAACGTTCATGCAGGGTGACTGCAGAGCCTGAAGAAGGACATTTATCTCCTCTTGTTCCGCATAGGCGCAGCCATCTTCGCCGCCGCTACTGGCGCACAGGGCTGTTAGCGCCACCGAACCCAAAACCTGGCCAAGAATAAGAGCTTTAATCAGGTGAGGATGATCCAAGGGCATAGATGGATGAAGCAGGACTCTTCCTTGTCTTTTATTTTTAATGTCAATTGATCCGTCTCCGCACATTCTAGTATTTTTCTAATTATATTTTCACCCGTGGGTAGGACTCTCTTTGAGGATTTGCATCTCCACCCCTCTCACTTCTCTGATCAAAGGGGGGGGGGTGTGACCCACTGACCTGTACACGGGGTGATCCTGTCCCGATAACTTTAGTCAAGAGCAACAGCATGTCCGTACGAGGAAGTAACTCGGGACCGTTCTGGATGATGGCCACAAAAAACAGAGAGAGAAGAGTTTGGTTGCTATCAAACGGCAAAGGTAACTTAGTCCTCCGGCTTATGACCACAATCAAACCCAACATTTCCGCCGCTAAACAAGAACTATTGAACTACCTAGCCCCGGCCAGACTAGCAAAGATATATCCCAATATACATCCCAACTGTTGGAAATGTGGCTATGGTCAAGGCACCTTCTTTCACATGTGGTGGACATGCCCGGAAGCGAAAGGATACTGGAATAAAATTAGGAGGTGGTTACAAGAAATAATTGACGAAGATATTGAACTAACACCAGAGATTTTCCTCCTGGGAATAATAAGGAAGCCATATAGAAAGGAAATGACACATTTAATGATCCACATAATTACAGCCGCTAGATTGGCATACGCACAGTATTGGAAAGAGAAAACTCAACCATCAGAGCTTACAATTAAGAAAATACTCGAGTACGCAGAGATGACTAAATTAACCTATGAATTAAATGATGAGAAGTCAGTTTACTATATGGTATGGGAAAGGTGGTACAAGTGGTTGCATGACAAAATGAAAGAAAGATCTAAAGGTGTGTTAAATATTGGTTAAAAGTGAGTTGAAATGTCACCAAGTACTATTTATGTAAATAGTTAAAACACTGCACATCCGATACTAATTGAAAATGTTATCATACTTATGTGTTTTATGTTTTATGTTTCTGTTTGAATGTTTGTTTTTCGTTTTTCTCTTTTTTTTATTCTTTATTTTTTTTTGTTTTGTAAAAAACCTCAATAAAGTTTCTATAAAAAAAAAAAGAACTATTGTGACACAAGCTTTGTCCCATTTTACAACCTTGCTTGCTGTCATTAAGTGAATTGCGGCACTTTGTCAAGTTAATCACACAGTTGTTAAGTGAATCCAGTTTCCTCTTTGACTTTTTTTGATTGTCAGAGGGTCGCAAAAGGGGACCACGTGATTTTCCCCCCAGGACGCCAAAATCGTCATAAGTCAGTTGCCAAGCATCCAGATTCTGATCATATGACCACGGCGATGCTGCAACGGTCATAAGTGTGAAAAAATTGTCATTTTTTTTTTCCTATGCTGTTGTAACTTTGAATGGACACTAAACGAATGGTTGTAGGTTGAGGACTTTTAAAAATAAACCTTTAGCTAAGTTGATTCAACGGAGGGTGGGGGTGGGAAGGAGGAAGAATCCCACTTTGAAAGCAATGTAATAAAATATTTTCAGAGATCAACACAAACGCCGTGAATAGAGTGGGATTTTCAAATTCTCCAGAATAGTTTGGGAAAATGTGAGAAAGAAGGAAGAAAAATGTGAGAAGGAAGGACGAAAAATGTGGGAAAAGAAGAAGAAAAATGTGGGAAAGAAAGAAGAAAAATGTGAGAAAGAAGGAAGAAAAATGTGGGAAAAGAGGAAGAAAAATGTGGGAAAGAAAGAAGAAAAATGTGAGAAAGGAGGAAGAAAAATCTGGGAAAAGAGGAAGAAAAATGTGAGAAAGAAAGAAGAAAAATGTGAGAAAGAAAGAAGAAAAATGTGGGAAAAGAGGAAGAAAAATGTGGGAAAGAAAGAAGAAAAATGTGAGAAAGGAGGAAGAAAAATGTGAGAAAGAAAGAAGAAAAATGTGGGAAAAGAGGAAGAAAAATGTGGGAAAGAAAGAAGAAAAATGTGAAAAAGGAGGAAGAAAAATGTGGGAAACAAGAAACAAAAATGTGAGAGAGGAGGAAGAAAAATATGAGAAAGGAGGAAGAAAAGAGGCAAAGAAAAATCAGAGTTAATGGAAATCCTCGATTTACAACCGTCCCTAATCCCAGAATTATGGCCGTTAAGTGGTGGGCGGGGGATTAAGAAAGTCACACGACCGTGCCCAATTTTACGTCTCTTGGCGGTCGATCACTTGGAAAAGAATCAAAGGAGTTTCACCTCATCCACCAGCCAGTTCTCGTCATTCGTAGAGGACCGCAGCTGAGCATGGACAGTGATGATCTGCAAAACCTTCACCATGAGCTCCTCCTTCTCTTCGCTGTCGTTGGGGGTTTCCAGTAGCACCATCTTCAGAAGAGGAAAGACTAAGGAAAAGGCCGGGGCCGATAATGGCATGGGACCTGTCAACAGAAGGGCGAGAAAACAAAGAAGGATGTAGACCAATCCCAAATATTTACAGGGAATCCTCGGCTTGTGACATCCCCCCACCAATCATTTAATGACCCTGTAATCCAGTGTTTCTCAACCTTGGAAGCTTGAAGATGGGTGGACTTCAACTCCCAGAACCCCCCACCCAGCAGCGCTGGGTGGGGGGTTCTGGGAGTTGAAGTCCACCCATCTTCAAGCTTCCAAGGTTGAGAAACACTGCTGTAATCCCTTGCAGGGTGGAGTCAGGGCAACTGAATGGAGATGAGTGTTTACTGGCCGGATGCTCTTCCTGTTGCCAGTACGGAGTTTTGTTCAGCAGATAAACTCTCATTGTGCCCAGAAAGAGAAATATCTGCCTCTACCTAGGATCGAACTGACAGCCTCCTCCCTCATTATGAGGCGAGAGCTCCACCTCTAAGCCAACGCACCACTCCGCGGGTTACGACCACAATGGCGCTTAACATTTCTGTGGCTAAGCGAGACGGTGGTTAATTACGACCTTTCTCGCCCCAAATTGTTAAGTGAATCCCTGCGGTTCTTAAATTAGTCACATGGCTGTTGAGTGAATCCGATTTCCCCGTGGAGTTTGCTGGTTGCAAAAGTCGCATCACACGATCCCGGGGATACCGCAACCGTCATAAATAGGAGCCAGTTGCCAAGTTTGATCGTGTGATCGTGGGGATGCTGCAACGGTGGTGCGAACGACGGTCGTTAAGTCACTTTGTTCAGCGGCGTTGTCAGTTTTGAACGGTCGCTAAACGGAAGGTCGTTAAGCCGAGGAGTTCCAGCACAAGAATGGTTACACGTTGAGAAGGTCATCAAAAGGGCCTCACCTTCCTCTCCTTTGGTTATCCGGGTTGGCACGGTGTGTGCGTGCAGCAAACCGATCACTCGGTTCACAGCCGTGGGCAAATCTTCCTGGCACCAGGATTCATCCAAATCGCATTCGGGTTTCATCATTCGCAAAGTCACGTGACTCGCTACGGTCCCTGGAAGACAAAAGGAAAGGACACTGTTAGGAAATGATTTTAACTAATTCGTTGGGTTGGCAATACATAAACCATCAATATAGCTTTAAGACTACTGTATTGCTGTGTCATCCTGTGTCCTGATTGGTTAGCTCTGTAGCCAATGTTCTTAAGAGGGAGCTAGAAATATGGTTTGTTTCTCTTTACTACTCTCTGACTCTTTGACACTCTTTTGAATGCTCTTTGAAGCTATTTTGCTATTTGCTACTGTTTGCAACTGTTTATGTGTATGACTACAACAACTGGTAAGAAGACTTTGTATATTGGAATATCCCCGGACTATTTTTTACGATCTACTACTTTATCTGTGTATGACCTGGACTGTTTATTGGACTGTGCCTTATTACTATTTTCTGAAAGTAAACACAACTCAGTGTATCTGTGTGTTGAAACACACATTGAAACCGTGGCGGAATCTCACTGAAGAACGCCATTTGCTGACTGCAGAATAACAGAGTTGGATGGGACTTTGGAGGTCTTCTAGTCCAGGGGTCCCCAACACCACCACCCCCAACCCCCGGTTTGTGGATTGGCAGCCGTCCAGAAACCAGTCTGTTCAAACAAGCGAAAAGCAAGCAGGACACAAAACCACGTCCCTCCCAGTCCATGGCAAAACTTCTCTCCACCGAACCGGTCCCTGGTGCCCAAAGGTTTGCACTGCACATTGCAGCACTGGTCAAAAGGGCTCAGCAGAGATTATACTACTTGGGACTTCTCAGGAAACAACAACTGAATGGAAAACCGCTGGGGACCTTCTATTGCTGCACCATAGAGAGTATTTTAACTTAACTGCACCTATGTATGGTTTGCTAATGGCACAGCGGCAGATAGGACAGCGCTCCAGAGGGTCAACGTCATTGCCCAGAGGATCATGGGTTGCCCTCTCCCCCTCCTTAGAAGAGCTTTTATAGCTCCCGCTGCCTTAAGAAAGTTCAAAACATTCTTAAAGATCCATCTCATCCTGGGTATCCTTTTTTTTTTTTTAACTATTACCATCTGGCAGCCGGTACAGGACAATAAAAACGAGGACAAAAGGGCTGAAAAACAGCTTCTATCCCAGGGCAATGACCTTATTGAATTCTACTGTATAGTGCAATATTAACGCAATATCAGGGGTTTTCAGTTCAATTGCATAGAATGTGAAGGATGGGTGTTTTTGTTTTATTTTTATAGCTATAATGTACACTGAACTCTGCATTTAATTTCGTTGTACGAGGTTGAATGACAATTAAAGTAAACTACAACTACACTCTTCTGCAGGAATCTGAACTATTAAACGCAGTGGTCCCCAACCTTTCCAGCTTGAGGTGGAGGGCGTGTGAGTGGCAGGCGCACACGCATGTGCACAGATCCACTGGCGGGCAGAGGCCCAGGTTCAAATAGGCCGTGACCCGATAGTGGGCCCTGGGGCTGGGGTGTAGAAAGCCTTAGCTTGCGATCAAACTCTGGTCGTTCGAACGCCCTTGCTTCCTGATTTATTGAGCCGAATAGAGAGTTTGAAAAAAAAAAACAGACTCACCAAAAGTCTTTAAGTGATCGGGCATCACACACGACACCAGAGAAAGGAAGGGGGCCTTAATCCTTGGAGCTGCCAGCGGGGATTTGAACAGAGGTAGGAAGCAGCCGACAAGGGCAGGGATGTACTGGGAGAGGCTGGGAGGGTTCCTCTTGAGGACGGCGTCAAAAAGGCCCAGGGTGGATTCCAATTCAGTGTCCAGCTGCAAGAGAACAACAACACAAGAGTTCCAGATGTGCCTTTTGAAAAAATAAAGTACCTTTGAGACAACTATGAGCTGGAGGACTGACATCCACAGACATCCAATAAGACTGCAATCTGTCCTCAGATCTTTCCTTCTTCCACTCCTTCCCGCTTTTCTTAAGTGTTCCATAAAAAAAAGAAAAAGAAAAAGACTCGGAATTACCTCTTTCAATTGCTTTCTCATCTGAGATTCCTTCTCCAGCTGGGCAGTCAACATCTCCTTTTGTTTACTCGTCAGCTGAATCTCTTCCTTGATTCCTTTCTTCTTCTTGATCTCCTGCAATGGATGGCCATTTAGTTCGTCAAGAGGGAGGGGAGATCTTGTCGACAAGAATACGGAATACCCAAGTTCAAAGGGACCTCGGAGGTCGTCTAGTCCAACCCTGTTTAGGCAGGAAGCCCTACACCAGGGAGGGCAAACCTTTTTTTTTAAAATTTGATTTATATGCCGCCCTTCTCTGGAGACTCAGGGCGGCTTACAATGTGCTCAGCAATAGCCTTCATCCTTTTTGTATATTTATACAAAGTCAGTTTATTGCTCCCACAAACTGGGTCCTCAATTTACCCACCTTAGAAAGGATGGAAGGCTGAGCCAACCTTGAGCCTGGCGAGATTCGAACCTGCAGTAACTGCAGGCAGCTGGTCTTAATAACAGGGTGCTTTAGACCACTGTACTACCAAGGCTCGTTTTCAGCACAGAGTGCCCAAACTGGAATGTGTGCACGCAAGCACACACCGGCCAGCTGGCCTTCAGATTTCCGGTGCTCCAGCGTGCACAAAAACTAGCTGGCTGGTGCACATGCGCACGCTGGAAACCAGAAGACCAGCTGGCGATGGCGCGCGTGCCCACAGAGAGGGTTCTGCGAGCCACCTCTGGCATGCATGCCATAGGTTTGCCATCACGGCCCTACATCATTTCTTCTTAAAAGCCTCCAGTGTTGGAGCATTCACAACTTCTGGTGGCAAGTTGTTCCACTGGTTAATTGTTCTAAATGTCAGGAAATTCCTCCTTAGTTCTAAGTTGCTTCTCTCCTTGGTTAGTTTCCACCCGTTACTTCTTGTCCTGCCTTCAGGTGCTTTGGAGAAGAGCTTGACTCCCTCTTCTTTGGGGCAGCCCCTGAGATATTGGAAGACTGCTATCATATCTCTCTTAATCCTTCTTTTCAATAAACTAGACATACCCAGTTCCTGCAACCGTTCTTCATATGTTTTTGAATCCAGATCAATCCCAGACCAGCGTCTCACTCACACACACACACACACACACATCCCTTTTCTCCCCGTCGGCTGACCAGACCATACCTCTTTGAGTTCCAGTTCGATGATCTGCTCCTTAAAAGAGTAGGCCTTGTTCTCTCTCTTCATGTTGGCCTTTTTCAGGCTATCCTGCTGGGCACTGAAAAGAGAGGCGACATCGCCCTTTCAAACATATGGATCAACCACACAGCCAAGGGCATAAGAATGTCCTTAAGTGCCACCCCAACTCAGGGGTGGAACTGTTAACGGTAACAGAGTTGGAAGGGATGACCTTGGAGGTCATCTGGTCCAACCCCCCCCCCCCCCCGTCACGCAGGAGACCTGTACTAGGGATTCGAACCGCCAAACTGCTGACCTTTCCAATCGACTAGCTCAGCGTCTTAGCCGCTGAGCCTCCTACTAAGCCACTAAACCAGATAGAAAAATAAAATAGGGACCCTCTGGAGCTGTCGGTATGTAACGGACTGTCAGGCTTGTCCCAACTAGGTCCCTAGGAAAGAAAAACCCTCGACTCCCTTTGGTTGAAGTGATAGGTACTTTTACTAAGGATTGGTGGTTGCAGCAAAAGCGGTCAGCAACCTGCGGCTCTGGAGCCGCATGTGGCTCTTTCATTCCTCTGCTGCGGCTCCCTGTCGCCGGTCGGCTCCACAATTGATAGGGCTTTCGGTTAGGACCGGTAGAGGAAAAAGGACGCTGCGCTAGGAGGAGACTCTATGGTGGGGGAACCAGACTTCTGGTCGGCTCCAGAATTGAATGGGGGGGGGGCTTCTGGTTAGGACAGGGGTTGGCAACCTTAAACCCTCAAACAGCCACAAAGGTCCTAACCGGAAACCCCCCAGTTCAATTCTGGAGCTGACCGGAAGTCCAGTTTCCCCCACCATAGAGTCTCCTCCTAGCGCAGCGTCCTTTTTCCTCTACCGGTCCTAACCAAAAGCCCTATCAATTGTGGGGCCGACCAGAAAACCTGCCCCTTGCCATAGAGTCTCCTCCTGGCACGCCGTGCTTTTCCTCCCCTAACCGGAAGCTCCTCTCCAAACTGTCGCACCGAAGAGTGACAGGGAGCCGCAGCAAAGGGATGAAAGAGCCACAGGCGGCTCCAGAGCCGTGAGTTGCTTACTCCTGGGTTAGGACCTCTGTGGCCCTTTTGAGTGTTTAAGGTTGCCTTTAAGGACCCCTGCACTAAACCATGCTAGCTGAGCAATTGGGGGAGTTGAAATTTACCAAGTCTTAAGGTTGCCAAGTTTGGAGAGCCCTGAGTTATGTAAAGGATTTAGGAATTCTAAAAGGGTGGGGGGGGGGGAGAAGGTCTGGCCTCTGTTGCTTCCTTCCCTGAAAGGAGCTCAAATTCTTTTCACCGCTCCCACGGTGACATATACCGATTCTTCCCAGCCGAGTTCCTTTATAGTTTCACTCCTGTAGACAGAATCTTGCCAGACTGAAGGCTCTACGCCCTCCATCTACAATATACTCTGGGAACTCTTGAGGAGGAGCTGTCTTCACTCTCTTTCTTTCACACCGAATGGCGATTCCACCATATCCTGCCACATATGTGCACTTCAAGGTGTTGGTTATCACCTTTAAAGCGCTCCACGGCATAGGACCTAGTTATCTTTGAGACCGCCTGCTGCTACCGACGGCCTCCCATCGACCTGTGCGCTCCCACAGAGAGGGCCTCCTCGGGGTGCCATCAGCCAAACAATGCAGGCTGGTGACCCCCAGGGGGAGGGCCTTCTCTGTGGGGGCACCTACCCTCTGGAATCAGCTGCCCCCAGAGATAAGGAGCATCCAAGACCTCGGTGCCTTCCGCCATGCCCTTAAAACCTTCTTTTTCCAGCAAGCCGGGCTGGCCTAACACTTTTTAAAATGTTTTTAATTGTCTGTTATTGTTTTTAATCATGGGGCCAAATTTATATATATCTTTTTGATTGTATTTTAATGTTTGTAGTTTATGTTTTTACTTGGCTGTTCACCGCCCTGAGTCCTCAGGGAGAAGGGCGGTATACAAATTTAAAAATAAATAAAGAAATAAATATCAACCTGCCCAGATTTCCTACTGACTGACCTGTGCAAGATAGACTTGTCATAGAGTTCCCCTTCCGGCATCTTCATGATCGCGAATTCTTCTTGGGTCACGAGACACAGGGCCGGGTTTTCCAGGGAGGCGGAAATGGTGCTGATCAGCTGAGGGAGGACTTTGGCAGGTAGAAGGACCGAGATCAAGCCAACTGCATTCAGAGAGGACTGCAAGAAGGAAAAGAGAGAAGAACGTTGGGTCTTGGGTCTCCTCTCACGAAGAATTAAACTCGCAACATTCAACATCGATGCTCTGCGACATTTGTTCTGGGTTTACTAATTGCAGGAGAGCAGCCGCAACTGTCATCACACCGAGTCTGGTGTTCCAGACACAGAAGTGTGATCATTGTTGGAAGCCAAGAATGATTTGGAGCTATTCTTCCAAGCCGAGTTCTTTATTGTTTCACTCCTGTAGACAGAATCTTGCCAGACTGGAGGCGCTACCCTCTGCATCTACAATATACTCTGGGAACTCTTAAGGAGGAGCTGTCTTCGCTCTCTTTCTCTCACACATAACATCCGAGCTAAGTTGCGTCTTCCTCTTCTGGAATGGAATGGAATTCTTCAGCCACCATGTGTGGACTTCAACTCCCAGGATTCCTCAGTCACCATGGGTCAGGTCACAAACCAAGAATGACGCATAGTGATTCTTCCAAGCTGAGTTCTTTATTGTTTCACTCCTGCAGACAGAATCTTGCCAGACTAAAGGCTCTACTTTTTGCATCTACAATATCCTCTTAAGAAGGAACTGTCTTCACTTCCTTTCTTTCACCACCTGATATCTGGGCTGAGTTGCCTCTTCCTCCTCTGGAATCCACACACATACACACACACGCCCTCCTAGGGATCCACTTCCTCATTCCATTCTATCCCATTCCCCCTGGTCAAATTCAGTCACCTGATTCATTGGGCTCTGAGTGACGACGATGCGGTCGAAGATTTTTTCCAGATGTTTGGTGATGAAGTCAATAGGGTCCAGCTTCATCTTGATCAGGAGGGCAGGCCAAAGGCCAGGCTGTCCTGCCACTAAAAAGGGAGAAACCGTCAGTGTGTATGAGAGTTCACGACTGGGAAGACATGGTGACAAGGTCAGCCAATGAATAGGCATAGCAACTAAATCAGCCAATGAGGGCTGTTTGGAAGCTGAAACAGTTGGGAGTCTGGGCGTGGCTTGGCTGTGCTTAGCTCTGAGTGCTGTGCTGAGAATTGAAACTGAAACTAGTCTGCAACTCTGAACTAAAACTGTTCTCTGCCTGTGTTTTGCCTGTAACTACTACCACTTTGGAAGAATCTGCTGTTGGTATTGTATGTGTTATTATGTATATAAAGAGAAGTTAACGAATCCTGCTGAATCAGTTATCTGTGTGTGATTTCTGCAACAAACTCTGACAGAAACCAAGGCCAGGAGCGTCCCCAAAGCCCACCCAATGCCCTTCTTTCGCATGCCCGGGTACGACCTCTCCCTCTTTTGCTCACCCAAAGAAGGATGACTGCTCACGAGCAGCATTTCCAAGACCAGTTTTTCTTTCTCCTCCGGTTCTCCTTCCATCCCTGGCCCACAGGCGATGACGCACAAGGCTTCCTGGAGTATACGTGGAGGGATGTATGTTTTGCCCTGTTCCGACAACTCTCCAGATTCGGTTACCAAGGCCTCAGGTGGGAGCACCTAACAATGAAGCACCGGATTGTAATTTGGGGTCCAAACAATTTGGAGAGCGTTTCAATACAGGAGAATGACAGCATAAAAAAAAAAAAACTATCTATCGGGCCACAAGTTAAAAAGTGACATGAGCACAGCCAGGGGTGGGCTTCAAAAATTTTAGCAAGGGGTTCTCTGCCCGGTTGCTGGGTGGGTGTGGCCATGGTGGGCGGAGCCTAGTCAGCCTCCTGCACCACCACGGGGATGGGCATTTTTGCCCTCCCCGGACTCCAGAGGCTTTCCTTGAGCCTCTGGGAAGGTGAAAACTGCCTCCGCAGGCTCCGGAGGCCCTCTGGAGCCCGTTTCCGGCCTTCCCAAACTTCCAGTAGGCCCATTTTTCGCCCTCCCGAGCCTCCACGCGCGCCCTGCATCCAAAACGGGCCATGTGGGTACTCCTGGGAGAGGAGGGGCCAGCCAGGAGTGGGATTTGGGGGTTCTCCGAACTGCACAGAATCTTAGCTAGAGGTTCTCCCGAACCCCTGCGAACCCCCAACAGCCGACCCCTGTGTAGTTTTCTTGGCTACAGGGCAAAAGGTTTGTCATCACTAAGCAGCTCTGAAGTTAGCTACGAAGCCAGTTTTTTTTTTTTTTTTACCTTGTGTGAAACGAGAACCGCTTTTAGCTCTTCTAAGAGGCCGCAGGCTAACTTGAATCCTCTTGGCAAAGATAAGAGTTTTCTCACAGTCTGCTGAGCGAGCCTCCGAACGCTCCAGGACCGGCTGAGGAGGACAGCAGTCAAGGCTCTGTAATACTGCCTAGAAGTGAGAAGACAGCCAGTTCAAAATAGGAAGGGGACAAAACGGGAAGTGAATGACAGTAGGTGACAACGGAAGAGCCCAGAAACTATGATTATTTGGGCTAAGAACTTTGGCTGTACGATAGATATGGATGGGTGGCAGAAATTGTGGGACAGAAATCGTAAACTCACAATGTCAACAGCGTATAAATAAAACCTCTGTAAAATGTTTTATAGATGGCATTACTCACCCGCAAGATTAGCGAATATGCATAAAAATAAATCTGTGAAATATTGGAAAGGCAACCAAATACCAGGCACATATTATCATATGTGGTAGACATGTCCCAAAGCAAAAAAAAAAAAAAAAATACTGGAAGAAAATACACATGTGGCTGGAGATCATGACAAAACAACACTGGAAAAATCCAGAAACCCCTACAGATGATATTGTAATCAAAAAAATTCTGAAATGTGCAGAAATGGATAAGTTAACCCTAAAAATCAAAGGAAAAGAAGACTTGGAATATTTTATAACATGAGAACTGTTCTACAAATGGTTAAATGACAGATACTGAGGTTAGAGGAGTGGCTTTATGTGAAATATGGACTACATGACAAACAAAAATTGATGAGTAAATATTTTGATGGTTATGTAATCGATACTATAATGGAAGATACTATACTTTTTAATAATGACTGATATGATCGCATACATGTTTATGTATATATGATTATGTTTATGTTTATATGTTAGTACTTTGGACACCTAGAAAACACACTGTTCAACATAGAAATGGAATATGTGATATAAAACAATAAAAAATACTTAACAAAAGAAGAGCCCTAGTGGCTCAGTGGTTAAAGCGCAGGATGGCAGGCAAACTCTGCCCACAGCCTGGAGTTTGATCCTAACAGGGATCAAGGTTGACTCAGCCTTCCATCCTTTCCGAGGTCAACCTTGAGCCGGTGAGAATCGAACTGCCGGCAGCCGGCAGTCAGCAGAAGTAGCCTGCAATACCTCATTCTAACCACTGCGCCACCACAGCTCTTAGATACATCCAACCTGTGTGAGGTATAAGTAACAAAAGCACGCTAAGGTACACTTACTGGATTTTAGCTCCAGGTAGCCGAGATTCGTGGTCTAAGAGAAGGCGTTCGGTCAGCTGCAGAACTGTACACATCACTGCAGGGAAGGGGAAATAGGCGTTCAGTATATGGAAATCAGTTGGCATCCGTCCAAACTTTGAATGCTTGCTAAGTGATGGGTCCGAAATTGAAGGCTATCTGTGGATGCCTTCTATATCAGGGGTCGCCAAGTCTCGGGCTGGGACCGGGGAATTCTGGGAGTTGAAGTCCACGCATCCCAAAGTTGCCGAAGTTAAGAAGCACTGATGTAGAATATGCAGCACAATTGATAAGAATTGAGGGCCAGAATTGATGGCTTGGAAAGTACCCTACCTCTGTTCTACAGACTCATTCGGCGCAGTTGGGATCTAAAGGATTGCAGATCTCCAGGGGTTTAATAAGGAAAAGAACTAACCAAGGAAGAGCAACACATCTGGCCTTTGGTGTCCCTAACAGGTCGGTTGTGCCAATAAAACCGTTTTGCCGAATTCCAGAATTTGGTAAAGGTGCCATTTATCAGAGGTAATAAACTGGTTTTGTTTTTGCCGGAAAGAGGGCTGAGAAAGTATCTACAGACCCCTCACATCCTGGGTATAAACTATTTCAATTTCTCCCCTCACTGCTCCAGGGCACAGCATGCCAAGACAACTAGACACAAAGATAGTTTTTCTTCCCTGTGGCATCTCTGCTGAGTTCCCTCAGCATTGTCTTATAAAGATATTGTGTAATAGGCTGTTTTGCTATTATCCTTCACATCTTTCTCATTTCCTCATTTTTCTCATCTTTCCTACTACCTTCCCCTATTAGTTTCTTATGATTTATCCCTTGTCGTTTATATCTTATGATTTATGACTGCTGTTGTGGCCCGCCAGCGGCCAGCAGAGCTGGCAGCAGAGTCGGACAGTGAGGAGGTTGGGGAGGAACATGGGCCAGTCCTGGAGTCTGGGGAAGGCTCTGATGAGGGCTCTGCGTCAGAGGCAGAGAGGGAGCCAGGGCCGTCTGACAGTTATCAGCTGCCTTCGGAGTCAGACATCACTGAGGCAGAGGAACAGCTGGAGCCTGTTCCCAGTGTGCGCCTGCAGAGTTGCCAGATGAAGGAAACAGCTAAGAAACAAGGGCTAACTCGGGAGTAAAGCCACAGGTGGACGATGAATGGCCCCTCCCAGAGGGAATAAAAGAGGAGCAAAAGGGGAGTGGAGTTTGCAGGAGAAAATTAGTTCGCTTAATTGGTTCGTGACTCTCCGAGACTCCTTGCCAAGTTTTGAAGATATCGGCCTGGCAGCTCTCCAAGCCGGATAAGGTCTGTGACTGTCAATTCTCCCTTGAAAGACTTTGCTGAAGGTGACTGAGAGGAATTCACTGTTTGTTTAATAAAAGGGGTTTTGTCAGGACCAGGATTCTGCTTCCTGCTTTTTGGGGAAGCCTAGGTCAGAACAACTGTACCTGATGATTTATGCTCTATGACTTACCAATATGTTGTTTGTAGATATACTGAGAGAATATTCTTATTCCTATTCCACTCTACTGTACTCCTACTGCTATTCCTTCTTACCTTCCTCTGAAGCAGACTGCAGGAACTTCTCGGAAGTGAAGATCTGTTTTTTCTCATCCAAAATAAGCTGCCATAAGGTGTTCAGTTTGTTTTCTGAAAAGTGCAGGATTAAAAAAAAAAAAAGGAAATTACAACTGAGCCGATAGTTCAACCCTATACTTAACGGCTATCACACCTTCTGTAAGGCAACCTGAGCCAATCCGTTTATTTATTTCATTTGTATCCCACCCTTTATTATTTTTATAAAAATAAAAATATGGATAGCCTTAAACAGATTTCAAATCCTCCAGGAAAGACGAACCTGGTTAGCATTAACTGCTATTGGTCGCCAGAAACAAGTTTTAATGATCGGTCAGTATTACGGGGAGAGGTAAAATGTCAAAAGAGGAGGAATTATGTATCACAATTCTGCGTCAGGGTGGGGGCCAGGATATGAGGTGAGTTTATCCTGGAGGGTATACAAGATTATGCCTCAATTGTGTTATATTCATTCATTCATTCATTCATTCATTCATTCATTCATTCATTCATTCATTCTCTCTCTCCCTCCCCCTCCCTCCCTCCCTCCCCCCCTCTCATTATTGGTTTGTTATTGTTGAGACAGTCGTAATTTGTTTTATGGCTGCCTGGAGTTGCATTTTTGTGAGTTGGGTGGTACTACAAATCTTTTAAAAAATATCCAAAGATTACAGGCTATGGCACAGAAGATGGGAGAGAGTGGGGCCAATTACACAATTAAGTCCTACAGATGGTACCTAATAATTCATTAGCCTAAAGGAAATGGAACTCGGTTTCAGCACTTCAAGTTGCATTTACTCTAGTGCTGAGATAAGAAGGAGAAGCGGAGGCGTCTGGAAAGGGACGTTTGACGTTTCACCTCCTTATTTTCCCTGGAGGTAATATCCCCTAGGAGATGGGATGGGAGGGGGAAAATTCCTTTGAGCTGGAGCAGTAGAGAAGGGGAGAGTGACTTGGAAGATGGCCAACGAGTGCAGGGGAGTGGGGAACGGAAAGGGAGGGTTTTGGGTCTGGAAGCCAGTGTTGGCTTCGATGGAGTCGGATTTAGAATGTCGTGCTCAATAAATGGGAGTTTTTATCAAAGACTTTTGTTTGAAATGCAATTTATTTGAGACGACCTCGAAACTGACACTCGGCTGAAAACAGCTGAAAGCAGCTTCCGTTTCACTGCAGGGGGGATCTTACCTATTTGCGCATCGGCTACTGAAAGTCTGCAGATTAGCAAAGCTGCAGCAACGCCTTCAGTTACCAGGGGAATCTGAGTGCTCTGAGCTCCTGCTTTCTCCACGGTCTGGATCAGTAAGGGCAGCATCTCTGCCCCTTGTAGGAGGACATTGCCTACAGAAGCAGAAAATAAAAAAAAACCCCATATATTCTAGTTGGTGAGCTTTCCCGTTCAGAAAAAAAAAGAACTGATCTGATCAAGATACCGTGTTTCCCTAAAATAAGACCCAACTGGAAAATAAGCCCTAACACGATTTCTTCAGGATGCTCGTAATGTAAGCCCTACCCCAAAAATAAGCCCCAGTTAAAGACGGTCAGCCAGGGCGCATTTAGTACCGTATAAAATAAGACCGAACAGGAAAATAAGCCCTAATGCGACCTTCCGAAGAGCAAAGTCAAGGGGAAAAGCCAGATTCACTTAACAACCTTGTGGCTAATTTAAGGATTCATTTAACCGTCTTGCTTAGCAATGCAAATTTTGGGCTCAACTGTCGTAAGTCGAGGACCACCAGACTGACATCAGCGTCGCTAGCTTAATAACTGCAGCGATTCGCTTAACAACTGTGGCCCGAAAGGCCGTAAAATGGGGCAAAACTGACCTCACAACTGTCTTGCTGGGCAAAGTAAATTTTGGGCTCGACTGTGGTCCTAAGGGGAGGACTACCTCCCAAAAACTTTTGGAATAGTCATGAAGATGACTTCCATGATGCTGACCAATAGCCCGTTTAGACCACCATCCAGGGGGGGGCTTCAAAAAAATTTAGCAAGGGGTTCTCTGCCCGGTTGCTGGGTGGACGGCCTCCTGCACCACGGCAGGGGTGGGACAAGTTTTTGCCCTCCCTGGGCTCCCGAGGATTTTTTCGAGCCTCCGGGAGGGCAAAAGCAGCCTCCCCAGGCCCTCTGGAAGCCGGAAACGGTAAAACTCAAACTTCAGGTAGGCTTGTTTTTAACCCTCCCCGAGCCTCTGCGCATGCCCTGTACTTACTTATCCAAAACGGGTCCTGTGGGGGACTCCTGGGAGGGGTGGGGTGGGCAGGGCCAGCCGGGAGTGAGATATAGGGGTTCTCTGAGCTGCACAGAATCTTAGCTAAAGGTTCTCCGGAACTCCTGCAAACCCCCAGCAGCCCACCCCTGCTACTATCCTACTCTCCATCTCGGCCAAGGAGATGCCTCCAAAAAGACCCTGGTCCCACCGTCTCTTTCTTACCTTTGAAGGAAGCCAGCATACACTGGAGATAGGCGTGCCTGACAGCAGAAGTGCAGGCCTTAAGGCTGAATGCTTTCTTGAACCATTCCACTAGCGTTTTGGGGACTTCCGTGACGAATCGGCCGCACCAGAGAGCAAGGATGGAAATGGCGTGCACCAGAGTGCCTTCGTGGACTGCGGAAAGAGAAAGCGCTCTTTAGAAAGAGAAAAAAAAAAGTGATATCGTATAACTATAGCGTGGGAAGGAGTGCCATGAATCAGGTGTAGGCCAAACTCACTGCAACGCGTAGGAAAACCAATTGTATTTTATTTTGTTTATATCCCACCTTTTTTTTTTTTTTTTTACTATTTTTTACAAATAACTCAAGGCAGCAAGCGCATGCAACGTATCCTTCTCTTCCTGTTTTCCATATAACAACAATCCTGTGAGGTAAATTGGGCTGAGAGAGAGAGTGACTGGCTCAAAGTCATCCAGCTGGTTTTCATGCCTAAAGAGGGACTAGAATGCACAGCTTCTCCGTTTTCTAACCCAGGTGCCTTAACCACTCGTCCCAAACTAGCTGCGCCTTACTCCTGTTATTTCTCTCCTAATTTCTGTGGAAATGGAAAGGAGTTCCCATTTTTATATATAGTTTGTATTAAAGTTTATTTTTAAAGAGGGAGGGAGGGAGGGAGGAAGGAGAAAGAGGGAGGGAGGGAGGGAGGATGGATGGATGGAGGGATGGATGGAAGGAAGGAAGGAAGGAAGGAAGGAAGGAGAAAGAGGGAGGGAGGGAGGGAGGGAGGAAGGAGAAAGAGGGAGGGAGGAAGGATGGATGGAAGGAAGGAAGGAGAAAGAGGGAGGGAGGAGGGAGGGAGGGAGGGAGGAGAGGGAGGGAGGAAGGGAGGAAAGATGGATGGAAGGAAGGAAGGAAGGAGAAAGAGGGAGGGAGGGAGGAGAAAGAGGGAGGGAGGAAGGATGGATGGATGGAGGGAGGGAGGGAGGGAGGGAGGGAGGGAAGGAAGGAAGGAAGGAAGGAAGGAAGGAAGGAAGGAAGGAGAAAGAGAAGAGGAAGGGAAGGAGATCACCAACAGTAAGTACAGCAGCCCAGATTCAGTTTAAAGGCTGAGTCAACAACTAAGGAAGATGATCTCCAAAAGGGCTAAAGCATTTTTTAAGCCAAGAACAGCCAGATAATATGGGGAAGCAACCCAGGCAGAAGCCTCCCTAATTAACTGAATTATTAAGGAGAAGAAAGTACAGCACAATCAGATTTACAAGATTCTGTTAATCTCAGATAAAGGTAGCTTTCGCCTTCCCGTGGAGTGGATTTCCAGGTCTGGTTTATCTGGGGGGGGGCTGACAAAAGAGTCTTAGCCAAAAGCTTCCTAGATTTGATTCCGGTAAAAGCTCGGCTTGCTAGAAATCCCACAGCCCGAATAGCTTTTTGGGGGTGGTCTTAGAAAGAATTGCCAAAATGTTCTTACCTTCCTGCTGAAGGAAAGGGATGAAGAGCTCGACCATGGTGCCACTGAGAACCTGATTGGATGCCCCCGAGACTGCATGATGGCTGCAACTACCAATCCCTAAAAGGAACGAGAGGCCACAAATTCAATTTTCCTTCCTTCATGAAAACAGAGGCGACGGCAACAATCTGGCAGCCGCCAAATGACAAACGCTCAATTTCAAAACGGATCCGGAGATTGGCCTCCTGAAACCCTGCCCCGCGCGTCCCGTTTTTGCCAAAAACAGTCTCGTTATTCACAAAACCAGGATGCGCGGAGCGTTTGGGAGGCCTGCAGAGTGTTCCTGGGGGCTGGGGAGGGCAAAAACTGGATGCATGGGGGATTTGGGAGTCCGGGCCTGTTTTTGGCCTCCCACGTCACGTTTTTGCCCTCCCCAGGCCCCAGGAGCACTCTGCAGGCCTCCCAAATCCTCTGTGTATTCCGTTTTTGCAAAATTGGGCCCGTTTTTGTGAAAAACAGGCCTATCTTTGGCCTCCCAAGCCCAGCACGTTTTTGCCCTCCCCAGGCCCCAGGAGCACTCTGCAGGCCTCCCAAACCCTCTGCGCATCCCATTTTTGCAAAAATGGGCCCATTTTCATGAAAAACGGGCCCGTTTTTGGCCTCTCAAACCCCCCACATGTCACTTTTTTGCCTTCCCCAGCCCCCGGAGCACTCAGCAAGCCTCCCAAATGCTCTGCGCATCCCATTTTCTGCAAAAACAGGACGCGCAGAGGGTTTGGGAGGCCTGCAGAGTGCTCCTGGAAGCCGGGGAGGGCAAAAACTTTTTTTTTCTTTTTTCCTCTTAGAAATCTTGGTGTGTCTTAATAGTCTGAAAAATACTGCAATTCCATTCTCTACGATAGTCTCTTTTAAGAACTTTACCTGAGAGGACGCTGATTTTTTGAGCCACCACCGTCAGCTTTCCTTCCGCACCTGTCAAAATTGGAGTTGTGAGGTTAAGACAAGAGTTTTAAAGAAATAATCCTAAACTAGATTCACTCAGAATGGTGAGAGACGGTTTCGCCTGAATGATTTGTGGGCCTTTTGTTGGCATTGTAGGAGAAGGGAGGTCAAGTGCAAGAAAGCACGTAGAAAGAGAGAAGTATGTAAGCCAGGAGTATGTATGTATGTATGTATGTATGTATGTATGTATGTATGTATGTATTTATTTATTTATTTAATCAAATTTCTATACCGCCCTACTCCCGAAGGACTCAGGGCGGTGAACAGCCAAGATAAAATACAGATAATACAAATATTAAAAATCCCTTAAAATTATTAAATATTTTGGCCGAAACACAAATTAAAACACCCAATTTATAAAATCACGAATTAAAAAATTTAAAAAATAATTTAAAAGAGGGGAGTTAGGCCAGGCCAGCTTGCTGAAATGTCCCAACTTTGTCCCAACTTTTAAGATTTATGGACTTCAACTCCCAGAATTCCTCAGACTGCAGGGCTGTCTATAGGGGAGGAACAATAAGGAAATCTGCTTGGGAAAATCACAATGGGCCTTTGCTTGTTTCTGGAGCCTGGCAAAGCCCTTTCCCCCCAAAGAAAGAATTACTGACCTCCCAAAATGGCGAAGAGGTGTTTCCCGAAAGCCTCCACGGTGGACGGGTCGCTGCACTGCAGAGCCAAATTCTTTAGGGCAACTACGGCCTTGTCCATCAGGTGAGAACTGTTGGATTTCAACTGGCCTAAAAATCAAACACGGAAGCCGTTAAAAATGTAGGGATTTCTTTTGGGGAAGAGGTGCAACAGGAGGAGGATGCCGAATGGAAAAGAACTGTCCAGCCCATAGGCCAGAGATGGTCTATAAAATCACTCCATCCTGCCTGTTATAAGGGCAGGTGAAACTTCCCAGGGAAACATTCCTCAGATGTAGTCGCTGTCCCCTGGAATCATCGTATACCCGAGTCCTATACTGGCAATCCTCCATTTACAAGCATTTATTTATTTTATTTATTTATTTGTTTCAATTTCTATACCGCCCTTCTCCAATAGGACTCAGGGCGGTGAACAGCCAGAGTAAAAAACAGGACATACAAAATTTAAAAACAGTTTAAAATAATTAGATATTTTGGCCGTAAATTAAAACAACCCGATTTAAAATCAATTTAAAATTTGACTCAAGCCAGCCCAGCTAGTTGAAATAAATGGGTCTTCAGGGCCCGACGAAAAATCCGGAGGTCTGTTATTGTACGTATCTCTGGGGGGGAGGTTGTTCCAGAGGGTGGGCGCCGCCACAGAGAAGGCTCTCCCCCTGGGGGTCGCCAGCCGACATTGTCTGGCGGACGGCATCCTGAGGAGGCCCACTCTGTGCGAGCGTACTGGCCGGTGGGAGGCTATTGGTGGCAGAAGGCGGTCTCGTAGGTACCCCGGCCCTAAGCCATGGAGAGCTTTAAAGGTGGTCACCATTTTTATTTTTTTTTAATTTGATTTATATGCCGCCCTTCTCCGAAGACTCAGGGCGGCTTACAATGTGCTCAGCAATAGCCTTCATCCTTTTGTATATTTATACAAAGTCAGCTTATTGCCCCCACAACTGGGTCCTCCATTTACCTACCTTAGAAAGGATGGAAGGCTGAGTCAACCTTGAGCCTTGGCGAGATTCGAACCCTGCAGTAATTGCAGGCAGCTGGTCTTAATAACCAGCTTAATAACAGGGTGCCTTAGACCCCTGTACTACCAAGGCTCTTTTATTTGTTACATGACCAATGGAAAGGTTAAGTTTTCAATCTACTTGAAGCCACGAAGATGACCAGCGTTTCAAGGTAGGAAGCAAGAAATTAAAAAAGGGGGAATACAGGTAATCCTCAACATACAACAGTTCATTTACTGACTGTTCAGACTGTTACAACAGCACTGGAAAAAGCGATTTACACGATCATTTTTCACCTTCACGACCGTTGCAACATTTCCACGGTCACATGATCACGGGATCCCCTTCCGCGAGCTTCCGACAAGCCAAGTCAACAGGGAAGCCAGATCCACTGAACAAATTCAGCATTAGTAATTTAATAGCAGTAATTTGTTTAACAACGGTGGCAAGAAAGGTCGTAAAGTGAGGCACTTAACAGCTGCCTCGCTCAGCGATGGAAATTTGGAGCTCAGTTGTGGTGGTGAAGCCGAGGACTACCCGTGTTCTCTCCTTGGTTAAAAGTAGTTTTTATTGAATATAAATATTAAAAAAGACATACGTAACATATACACAACAAACATTTATACAACATATACACAAAAAGAGTGTAATTTCTTCTTAAGCATTTTTTCAGAGTGACGTTCTACAATTCTACTTATGATATATTCCTTCACCTCTCTTTAATCTAATAATATTTTTTATTATCTATATATGTATCAATCGGTAATATATCCCCTATATTTTTTGTATATTTCTGATTTTTAACCAATTATACCAATTATTCCATATTTTATAATAGTCTGATTCTTCTCTTTCTTGTAATTCTTTGGTTAACCAAAGAAATTTTGGTCTAACATCAAAAAATGGTTGGAACAAATAACAAAAACACAGATTGAAAAAGAACCAGAAACATTTTTATTAGGAATCTTTAACAAATCATACCCTAAGGATATCAAATATCTTACAATTCACATATTAACTGCTGCAAGAATAACCTACGCAAGAAATTGGAAACAAGAAAAAAGTGAAACAGAAGTAATAGGGAAAATTTTAGAATGCGCTGAAATGGATAGGTTAACCGTGTTCTCTCCTATTGGAATTATAACACAGCAGCAAAGCCCACAATAATGAGAGGTTGAGGTGAAGAAGGTAGACGCCCTAGAGAGAATCTTACCTAAAAGGAACATATACGTAAACAAAAGCACTTACTCGCTAGTCCTTTCAGGATGTCCAGAGCGTACTGGCTGAGATCGAGGGTGACCGATGCCAGTAAACAAGAAATTGCTAAAGAAAAGAAAAAGAATGTTCAGTCCAAAGGCTTTCTGACTTGCCAACAGCCACACTAAAACCAACCACTGCATCCAATTTTGCCTTCACAGCTGCGGAGGTGTTGTGACTCCGACCCCCAAGCCCATCTTATCGGAGGGAGAAGACTCCGAAAGTGAAGGAGAGGAGTTGGCAAGGCCTCCCTCTCCAGGACCCTCCTCTCTGGCAATGCCTCAGGTGTCTCCCGAAGGAGAAGAGATAGGCCAGGAGCCAGGCATCTCCGAGCAGCCGCAGTTAGACAGCGACGGAGATAAGTCTTGGCTGGATCCCCGCCAGCTTCGGAAAGACAAGCGCACGCAGCAGAGGAGGAGGCGTACCAGAGATTAAGCTGAGTCACTGGACCACACCCCACAGGGGATAAAAGGGGGTGTGGTGGCCATTCAGGCTTTGTGACGGACAAAACTGAACAGCTAGCAAGTCATACTGTGTTCCTGAAACTTCGTTACATGCCTTCCTTGGATTTATTATGGACTGGACTTGACAATTCTTTGGCTTTGTGAATTTATTTTGGTTTATCTGACGGAGGAGAAACACCTCCCTCTGTGAGTAAAGTTTTTGGCAAGAAGCTACTGGGTTGCTGCCAATTCTGTTATCAAAGGAAATTATTGTCTGCAAGTTTATTTTAACTCCTGGCTGACTGTTTGTGTGCGTGTGTGAGACGGGGGCAGAACAGGAGGTACCGATAGAAAAATAAAATAGGGACCTTCTGGAGCTGCCGGTAAGTAATGGACTGTCAGGCTTGTCCCAATTAGGTCCCTAAGAAAGAAAAACCCTCGACTCCCTTTGGTTGAAGTGATAGGTACTTTTACTAAGGATTGGTTGTTGCAGCAAAAGCGGTCTAGAACAGGGGTCAGCAACCCACGGCTCTGGAGTCGCATGTGGCTCTTTCATCCCTCTGCTGAGGCTCCTTGTCACCGGTCAGCTCCACAATTGATAGGGCTTTCGGTTAGGACAGGTAGAGGAAAAAGGACGCCGCGCTAGGAGGAGACTCTATGGTGGGGAGACCGGAGTTCCGGTCGGCAGAGGGAAAAGGACACTGTGCTAGGAGGAGACTCCATGGTGGGGGAACTGGACTTCCGGTCGGCTCCAGAAATGAACAGGGGGCTTCCGGTTAGGACCTTTGTGGCTCTTTGAGTGTTTAAGGTTGCCAACCCCTGGTCTAGAACAAAAGGTCCAACGCAAAAGGTTACAGATTTTCCCCTTCCTGGAACCTACAATGCCAGTCCTAAATAGATACCAATTTTCTACTCCTGCTGGTGTCTGCGTCCCAGCACTGACATATAAAGAGAGGAGAAGCTTGAACTTTTGCCTACTAAATCCCTTTGAAGATTCTGTCTCCTCGGAGATGGGAGAGGGGGGGAGACATTCCTGTGATCTGACGAAGAAGAGATCAGGAATGTGACTTGGAAGATAGCCAATGAGAAGCAGAGAATTGGGGATCAGAAAGGGAGGGATTGGGGGGCAAAGGTCAGTACTGACCACAAAAGAGCCGGGGTTAGATCGCTGTGCTCAAATAAAGAGAAAATTTCCTTAAAGATCGGCAGTTTGGAAATTCATTTATTTTGAGATAGCATCGAAACCTGACAGCTGGGATCTCCTATCAGCAGGATTCGGATCAGAGGTGGTATTCAGCCGATTCGGACTGGTTTAGTGGGCGCAATCCTGTCCTATATCGCTGTTTTTGACACTGCATGCAAGCACGGATGGCGCACGAGAGCGAAGCAAGCGTACACGCACGCGCGCTCACATTTCCGGTGCTGAGCGAACCGGTTGCTGCGGTATATGAATCCCACCTCTGATTCTGATCTATTCATACCAGCTATGCTTCACAAGGTGCTCCATCTGTTTCCCTCAGTCACTCACTTTCAATGGCGTTCTCCGGGCTCCTCAAGAGAGATTTCTGCAAAGCTGGCAACATGAGGTCCTTGAATTCGGAATGAGACACATACCGGAGCAGAGGCGCGCAATTGTCCTGCAAAGAACCAGCACCGTTTTAACAGCAATAGCAGTTAAGACTTATATATACCGCTTCACAGTGCTTGAGGTTTACAGAGTCAGCCTATTGCCTCCAGCAATCTGGGCAACCTTTGGGAGGTTCACGTTTTTGCCCTCCCCAGGCCCCAGGAGCACTCTGCAGGCCTCCCAAATCCTCTGTGTATTCCGTTTTTGCAATTTCTGACCACCTGACAAGTAAAGTCAATGGGATAGCCAGGTTTACTTAACAACCGTGTGACTACCTTGACAGCCGCAGTGATTCACTTAACAAACGCGGCCAGAAAAGCTGTAAAATGGGAGCAAAGCTCACTGAGCAAATTTATCACTTAGCAACACGAATTCTGGGTTCAACTGTCGTCGTAAGTGGAGGATGGCCTGCACCTCAGATGCCACAGGCAAAGCAGACTCCGGTCAACAAAAGCTTTTGCTAAAATTGGTTTATGGCACTGCAAGACTATGCAGAGTTTACTGGGGCCAAATTAGCACCTGACTTCATGGTTTGAGGGGACTTTTGAGGAATTTCTCTCACCAAGACGTGTTTATGAGGCTTGGTCTTGCTCATCAGGAGGGTCTTCACGTAGAAAGCAAGCAGGGCAGCCTGAATAACGAAAATAGTCATGATACTGACATGTAACAACACACATCACTTCATAATAGGTCAGGGAACGTGGGTTCGTTATGAAAATCACAAACGTTATATAGCCCGTTTCCATCGCAAAATTCAAAAATTTTCCCCACCAAGTGGCTTGGTGGGCGTGGCTTGGTAGAGGGTCATGTGACTGGGTGAATATGGCCAACTTTTTTTTTTTTTTAGCATTTTTTAACTAAAAAAAGTTAAAAACATTTCCGACAATCAGCTGTGCCAAGCGATCGTGGGAACCTTTTTTTAAAAAAAACTTTTTTAAAGCATTTTTTTTTACTACCTATTCGCCTGAACTGGTAGCATTTTTTACTACCAGTTTGGGCGAACAGGCCCAAACCGGTAGCATTTCATCCCTGCTTTGTTTATAACTTTGGGTGTCTGTGTGTGTGTGGGGGGGGGGGGAAGTCACATTGGTACTTGGTTCCACTCTGGCTTAAGATTCAGTTCCACTCCAGTTAGTGTGGAGTTAACCTTAACTTAACAACATATACAGAACAGCTGCAGGAATTGCGTATGTCTAGTCTAGTGAAAAGAAGGACTAGGGGGGACGCAATAGCAGTCTTCCAATATTTGAGGGGCTGCCACAAAGAAGAGTTGGGGGTCCACCTACTCTCCAAAGCACCAGAAGCCAAAAAAATAAACAATGAATGGAAACTAATCGAGTAGAGAACCAATCCAGAATTAAGGAGAAATTCCCCAACAGTTAGAACAATTAATCAGTGGAACAGATCGCCTTCAGAAATTGTGAATGCTTCAGGTTTTTAAGAAGAGATCGGACAACCGTCTGTCTGAAGTAGTGTAGGGTTTCCTGCCTGAGGAGGGGGCTGGACTAGAAGACCTCCAAAGTCCCTTCCAATTCTATTGTTCTGTTCCTATTCCTATTCTGTTCAATGCAGTGGTTCACTTAACAGTCGTGGCAAGAAAGGTTGTAAAATGAGGCAAAGCTCACAACCACCGTCTCGCTTAGCAATGGAAATTTTGGGCTCAGTTGCGGTCGTTAAGTCGAGGTCTACCTGTCTCTCGCCCTACCGCACCGCTCGCCATTTGCTGAGCAGCCGTTATTTTTCTCCAATCCCAAATGGCCTTTAAAAAAAAAAAAAAAAAAACTTGCCTTGTGTTTGTTGATGGTGCTGAGATCTTTCTGGCTAGTACAGAACTGCACAAGTAGGCCCAGCATGATCGCATATCCCTGATTGGCTTCCAAATGAAGAATGATGGAGAGATACTGATCCACCAGCCCAGGATTCTGAGGTCAAAAGAAGAAGAAGAAAAAAATAACTGCTTATGAGAAGCCAAACAGAAGAGCCTGCTTTGACCTGCAATCCCTATACCCCCAATGCAGATATTTTTTTGTATTTTAGTTGTGTCCGACCCATTGCGACCCCATGGACGATGTTCCTCCAGGCCTTCCTGTCCTCTACCATCCTCTGGAGTCCATTGAAGCTCAGGCCGACTGCTTCAGTGTCTCCATCCAGCCACCTCGTTCTCTGACGTTCCCTTTTTCTTTTGCCCTCAATCGTTCCCAGCATTAAGCTCTTCTCTGGGGAGTCCTTCCTTCTCATTAGGAGGCCAAAGCATTTGAGTTTCCTCTTCAGGATCTGGCCTTCTAAAGAGCAGTCAGGGTTGACCTCCTCTAGGACTGACCGGTTGGATGGCCTTGCAGTCCAAGGGACACTGCCTCACTGTATTGGATCATGATTTCTTCCAAGCCCGGTCAAGATATACAATCTCAACACATCCAGAAGATATGAGATGGACAGGCCTAATTGAAACGCGGATGGCGTTTGCCGAAAATGTAACTTCACCTCTTTCCAGAGTCTGTTCAATTTCTTCACGGCGCCATTCACCACAGGTTTGCGGGACCCGCCCAGGATCTCCAACAGAAGGAAACACTGAACTTCAACCTGTTAATAAAGACAAGCAAAGGGATCATTTAATATCACGGACAATCCTTGATCTGTTTCTAGCTTGTGGAAACTGCTGGTCAGCAGCCATATTTCATGGGGTCATTATTTTGAAGCAAGCAAGGGCTGAGGGGACCAGGAAGTCTGCCTCAGTCTTCCCCAGGATGATGCCCTCCCGGTATTTTGGACTACTTAGTAGTTTGGTATCTTGTCATCCCTCCAGATATTTTGGTCTAGGAAACTCATCATCTACAACTTCCATTGTTTTTGAATACTATCGTATTTTTCAGACGATAAGACACACCTGACTATAAGACGCATGTAAATTTAGAAGAGGAAAACAACAAAAAAAGGTTTTGGCCTCCGCGTGCCCCCCTTTTGGCATGCAACAGCAAAAAGGTTAGCCATTACTGGTCTATACTATCAAATAATCAAATATAGAATGTTTTACCTACAAGGCCTACAGCATGATGCCTGCAAGTACCAAGTCATCCATTAGTCCTCAACAACTGCAGTGATTTGCTTAACAATCGGGGCGAGAAAGATCGTAAAACGGGGCAAAACTCAACCTAACAACTGTCTTGCTTAAACAACGGAAATTTGGGGTCCAGTTCCTAAAGGACCACAAAGGACTACCTGTAATCCAACCAAGATTAAGGTCTCACAGGAGAATCAAGGCATGGATCTGCATGATGGCCAATGGGACATTGGGGTTGGAGAGTGGAAGGGGAGGGTGTTGGAAGGAGGGGCCAGTTTGGCTGTCTGTCAGGTTTCATTGCTATCTTAAATAAACTTCATTTTCAAACGCAAAGTCTAATGAATCTTTTTTCTTTATTTAAGAATAGAGAACGACATTTCTGAACTCTGTTGCAGCCAAACTGGCCCCTCCTTCCAACACCCTCCCCTTCCGCTCTCCAACCCCAATGTCCCATTGGCCATCATGCAGATCCATCTCTTCATCCCAAGCACGTTCTTTCACAGGAATTTGCCCCCTCCCTCCGTCACCCAGGTAACACTATCTGCTGTATGCAGAAAACTAGGTAAAAGTTCATCTCAGCAATAAATCAACGCTTCTTCTCTTTCATTCATTTCAATCATGTCAGCGCTGGAAAAGAGCTTAATTTGAAATGCTGACACTTCATACCAGTTTCTCCCATGTCTCTCCATGCCTCTTGTCTTGCGTCGGGAAGACAATGCGAACGAGCAGGCAGGTCCATGAGAGAGCCAGCGAAGCAGCAGAAGCACTGCTCTTGCTGTGACAAGAAAGGAAAAAAACAAGGGAATTATATATTTCAGGGTTTTGGCAGCATCATGTGATTCCCATCGCTGGGTGCAGACGGGAAAGTTAGTCAAACGTTACAGAGTAAGCCGAAGGATTGCAGCTGTACCAAGACGCATACTTCTAGTGTACCATCGATTCACGTGAATTCATTTCATTGCCCCCTGCTACAATTTGATTACAACTTCCTCAACTGCTTGTATAATGGCCAGGGACAAATAAAGCCCAAGGCATCTGATCATCTCATTATCATCTTCTTTTAATGACCCTGTAATCCCCCGCCAGCAGCCAGCGGATCTGGCAGCCGATTCGGAGAGTGAGGAGGTTGGGGAGGAACGTGGGCCAGTCCTGGAGTCTGGGGAAGTGCTCTGCGTCGGAGGCAGAGATGGGGCCAAGGCCGTCTGACAGTTATCAGCTGCCTTCGGCATCAGACATCAGTGAGGCAGATGAACAGCTGGAGCCTGTTCCCAGTGTGCGCATGCACAGAGTTGCCAGACGAAGGGAACAGCTAAAGAACAAGGGTCGACTCAGGAGTAAAGCCACAGGTGGTCGGTGAATGGCCCCTCCCAGAGGGAATAAAGAGGCACGAAGGGGAGGGGAGTTTGCAGGAGACAATTAGTTCATTTGGGTGAAGATCTGTTCCTGCATTCTTGCCAAGTATTGTCAGTTACAGCGTGGAGTCTGAAAGATATTGGCCTGGCCACTCTCCAAGCCTGATAAAGGTCAGTAATTGGGAACTAATCCCAAAAGTACTTTTTTTCCAAAAGGCAACTGGACTTTCTTGGGTTTTTTTTTTAAAAAACATTTCGCTTCTTACCCAAGAAGCTTCTTCAGTTCTGTTCCCAAAGAGATCTTTGCTCAGCGCGCATCTCTCACCTGGATCCCCCAGATTTGCTGCTGATTCCTGAAGATTGCAGGGAGCACAAAAGATTCTTCGCGGTCACTTCTGGCTGGCATTCGGCAAGCTGCCGAAGAGCTGTTTGAAGGGCTCTGTGTGATGCGGCATCTCTAGCAAAAATGCGGCAATTGAGAGACAGGAAGGGGAGAGATTGTGAGCTGAAAAATTTTGGTTCTGAAATATCCTGCCCTCAATCAAGCTTTCCTAATAACCTGCCTGTTTATTTCTATAGCAAAGGTTTATTCTTTAGCAAAGGCTGAAGGTAACCTTTGCTAAAGAGGATTAGGGGCTTGGAGGCTAAAACATATGAAGAATGGCTGCAGGAATTGGGTATATCTAATCTGGTGAAAAGGAGGATTGGGGTGACATGATAGCAGTCTTCCGATATTTGAGGGGCTGCCACAAAGAAGAGGGGATCAACCCCTTCTCCAAAGCACCTGAACGCAGGACAAGGAACAATGGATGGAAATTAATCAAGGAGAGAAGCAACCTAGAACTAAGGAGGAATTTCCTGACAGTGAGAACAATTAACCAGTGGAACTCCTTGCCTCCAGAAATTGTGGGCGCTTTTAAGAGATTGGGCAGCCACCTGTCTGCAATGGTACAGGGTCTCCTGCTTGAGCAGAGGGTTGGACTAAAAGACCTCCAAAGTCCTTTCCAGCTCTGTTTTTCTGTTGTAATATTTTTACAATTATATTTATAACTATACAATATGTCTGAGTTCCCTTTTGTAACACAGAAGAGATTACAACGTACATTTTAAAAACTAGTAAAGAGAACTGTGTTTTGTATTTCCATCTCTTTTAGATAAAGTCAAAATATGAGCCAGACTTGCAAATTTCTGAATAAAAGCACTCTTTCATAATTAATCCCCAAAATGAATGCTGGGCAGGAATTCTGCATCCAGAAGGAACAAATTGTGCAATGCTATTGTACATGATCACTAGTTAAAAGTTTCATCTGTGAACTGAAAACATATTTCTTTATTTACAGGAATCTGTTTTGCTTTGTCTTCGGTCCTTATAAACAATTTTGCAGCAGACAAAATTGTTAAAGATAAAAGAAATTCTTTTCCAAAACAATCTCATTTACTGTGTATTTCTCCAGGCAGTCTGGTGAGACCATATAATTATTTTTTTTAAAAGAATGGTTTGGAAAAAATCAAGTTTTTAATATTATTATAGCTTTATTGATTAGCCTATAGGCCATATCAAAGCACGAGGTTCATAAATAAAATTGTATACATTGTGGCTAAGCACCCTACATTACAATAAAAAGGTAAAGGTTCCCTTCACACATATGTGCTAGTCGTTCCCAACTCTAGGGGCAGTGCTCATCTCCGTTTCAAAGCCGAAGAGCCAGCGCTGTCCAAAGACATCTCCATGGTCATGTGGCTGGCATGACTCAATGCCAAAGGCGCATGGACCTTTCGATCAACAGCTCAGCATCTTAGCCACTGAACCACTGCGTCCCTATTACATTACAATACTATACAATAAAACACAAATAATATCTCACACAAAAAATTTATGGCCAATCGGAACAGTGCTAAAAAAAAAAAAAAAAAGCAGACAATTTTAAATGAGAGAGAAGCCTTATCATTAAGCCTCTAAATCTGCTTCCATACACCGCGCCAGAACAAATAAACATTATCTGAACCGGAGGGCAAAGTCTCCCAACTATCCAGTTTGACACAATTACCTGTATCGATGCAGAGTGAGGCAGAAAAGTTTACACAGTCCCTTCACTGCGCCTTCTGGCAGATCTACGAAAGACCAAACCAAATTCAACACAGTACTTCAATGAAAAGCAATGCTTAAAATCAAAAACAATGTTTTAACGCCCTACGTCAGGGGTGTCAAACTCGATTTCATTGAGGGCCGCATCAGGGTTGTGTTTGAGCTCGGGGTGGGGGCGCGGGGGGGGGCATGGCCAGCTGAACAATCGTGTCAGGGGCACTTGTGGTGGCCCGAACGCTCTGCCAGCGAAAACGGGCTCCCGAGCTCCGTTTTCGCCTGCAACCGCCTCCTGCAACACTCTGCCAGCAAAAACAGAGCCCTCACAAGCTCTGTTTTCGCTGGGAAAGGCATAGCGGGCCAGTCCTTCCCAATTTCCAAGGCAGCCCCGCGGGACAGATCTAAGCACCCAGTGGGCCTGATCCGGACCCCGAGCCTTGAGTTTGACATCCCTGTCCTATTATTTTCTATTTTCCCCACAAACGTCAACCAACGTTGATCAAAAAGCGTCCACAAAAGAAACATAAAACAAAATGGATGGGCAACATCAGCAAGTATGGTGGGCCTAATTGGCAATGAAAAGCTCAGGACTGTTGGGTTGGGAACATGAGGAAGAGGCCTTCATCCTGCAATGGGTAGACAGTGGCTAAAATGATGATGATGATGATGAACCAATGGGCAATTAGATTTTGAAGGGAGCTATGGTCATTGGTCTAGAGGCAGAGAAGCCGTTTCACACATTGCAATTCTGATGAAAACACCCCTCATGTCCAGAGCTAAAATTGAGATTTAATTAAACTTTTTTAGACTCTTTTCTATTCAGTGCTACAAGTAGCCCTCAACTTACAACTTTGATTTAGTGACCAAAGTTAAAATGGCACTGGGAAAGGTGATTTCTCCCCATTGTTTTCACACGTATGATCTTTGCAGCAACCCCGTGGTCATGTGATCGAAATTTGGATGCTTGGCGGCTGGCCTGGATTTATCACTGTTGCAGTGGCCCAGAGACCTCCAACTTTTGTCATTTTTCGCGCAAACAAATTCAATTCAAATCCAGATTAACAAGTGTGTTATTAACAGCTTCGGTGATTCAACTTAACAACTGTGGCAAGAAAGGTTGTAAAACGAGGAAAGGCTCGCTTCTCAACTGTCTCACTTAGCAGCAGAAATGTGGGGTTCAACTGCGTTCGTAAGTCAAGGACGACCCATATTCTGACATCGTATAAGTACCTTTCCCAGTAATGCATCTTCCAAGTTCGCTGAGGATTTCTCTGCGCTCCTTCACGCTGGAGGTGGTCACTTTCACTGCAAATCTCTTCAGCGTTTCAGAAACCTAAACAAATGTTAAGAGATTTGGGGTAGGGGAAGAGAAGATCGTTCCTGTGAGGTCCCTTTTGGAGATGCAAAAGATAATCAAAAGGATCAAGAATAATCCAGTAAAGATCATCAAAGATCCCTGTGTTCAACAGGTGAAGAGACACAGGGCAGAAAGCACAGTTCCACAACACGGCTCCTTTCAGCAGTTCCAAGAAGGCTCCACAGTGTCTTATATTTTTCTGAGCCATGAAATAAGCGTTTGGCCTTATTGCCATGTGCTCAAAAGCCCAATTGGGCTTATTATCAGGGGATGTCTTATTTTGAGGGGGAAACAGGGTTTTTATGTTGTTTGTATTTTTTTCTCACGGATTGCACCAGTGAGGCTAAAACCAATTTCGTTGTCTACATGATATACAAAGTACAAATAAAGGCTATACCAGTGGTTCCCGGGCCCCAAAAGAGGGGCAATTTGATTTTTAACTGGGGCAATTGGAACCTTGTTTAAACCAAGTTAATGGCCTTTAAGACTTCCTCCAAGTGAGTTGCAGTTCACTTTTTGAATAAGAATTATATGTCACGTTTGGGGGGGGGGGCAGGGCATCAGGATTTTAGAGATACTTAGGTGGGGCATGGCCAAAAAAAAAAAAAAGGGTTGGGAACCACTGGGCTATACTCTACTACTTATAGGATACTATATGCCATCGTTAAGTCGTTAGTAGTAATGACTTAACGATGGCGGGGACTCGCTTAACAAAAGCGGCTAGATTAAGTCGTAAAATGGGGACAGGGGAAAAAACACTCCCTGAACAGATTTCTCGCTTAATGATGTGAATTTGTGTGTGTGTGTGTGTGAGAGAGAGAGAGAGAGAAAGAGAGAGAGAGAGAGACAGACAGACAGCGGTCGTAAAGCGAGGACTACCTGTCCTGCTTCTCCCCCCCCCCCTCCAGGTCGACTTGCAAGGCCCCCCCCCCCCGCCGTTGCCCGGGGCTTGTTGACTACAAAACCCATCATCCCCCTCCTGATGGCTACCCCGACGCCCGTGCTGGGAACCATGGGGCCACCACGGGCTCCTGATAGTGCTGGGATCCATAGAGAGAGAGAGAAAGAGAGGCTCCCTGCGGCCCTCTGCAACCCGCACGGAGCCTCCTTAGAACCGACCCAAGCGAGGAGCCGACGGAAGGAAACGCGGCTTCTCGCCCGAGGAACAGAGCCGAGCCGGGCGACGGGCGGGTTGCTTTGCCCGGCTTCTTTTTTTTTCTTTCGGCCTTCGATAGAACCCACCTGCGTGTCAGCCGCCATCGCGCCGGCTCCGCCCGGAAATTGTTCCGCTTCACTTCCGGCGCGGGTTGATGGCGTCACGAAACGCGCACTCGAGTGGCGGGGAGAAGAGAAACCTTCGATACTTGAAGACAGGCGGAGGCCTGAGCGCGCCTGCGCATTGAGCTCCCTCCTCCTTTCCCCCCCCCCTTTGGGAGCAATGTGCTTGTGATGGGAATTGGGTGTTTTTGACTCGCCAAAAAAAGGGAAACGGCCAGATTTTCCTTCAATCTTATTTTATTTCATCCCTTTATTTATTTTATCCCTTCCCTTTCCCTTATTTTTATTTCTATCCTTTCCCTTATTCATCAGCCCTCAATGGGTTTTTCCCTTATTCGAATCATGGCATAAATTTCCAGACCTCCCATGAATTCTTACCAGTTTCAAAATACAGTATTTTTAAAATTACATGTTGTTGGGAGATCCCAGAAGGGCTTTTTTTTCAGGACTTTCTGGGTTTTTTTTTTCCTTTGAAGAGGTTTCGCTTCTCCCCTAAGGAGCTTCCTCAACTCTGACTAGAGTGTAAGGGATCTGAAGAAGCTTCTTGGAGGAGAAGTGAAACCTCTTCAAAAGAAAAAAAAACAAGAAAGTCCAGTGGCCTCCTGAAAAAAAAGCATCTTTGGGATAACTGGAGGACTGAGAATCCCTACACTTTTAATTTAATTTAATTTATCAAATTTCTATGCCGCCCAACTCCCAAGGCGGGACTCTGGGCGGCTTACAGCAAAAAATAATACAACAAAGAACATAGGAAAATTATTTTAAAAACCATTATAAAAACATTTTAAAAACATTAAAAGTCCATGCACACCATTCGTTTAGCTGTACAATTTGGGATGAACACCCTTGGAATGATGGGAATGGTAGGAATGGATTTCCGGAGGAAAAAATTGTAAACTACAGGAACCAGGAGCACCGTTCAGGTGAGCCTGAGGACACAGATAAACCTCCAAGTGGCCTCAAAGACCCTCTAAAGGTAAAGGTTCCCCTTGCCCATATGTGTTAGTCGTTCCCGACTCTAGGGGGCGGTGCTCATCTCCGTTTCAAAGCCGAAGAGCCAGCGCTGTCCGAAGACGTCTCCGTGGTCACGTGGCCGGCATGACTCAACGCCAAAGGCGCACGGAACGCTGTTCCCTTCCCACCAAAGGTGGTCCCTATTTTTCTACTTGCATTTTTTTATGTGCTTTCGAACTGCTAGGTTGGCAGAAGCTGGGATAAGTCACGGGAGCTCACCCCGTTACGCGGCGCTGGGGATTCGAACCGCTGAACTGCCAACCTTTCGATCGACAAGCTCAGCGTCTTAGCCACCGGGTCTTTTTAACGACCCTCTAAAAGGATGCAAATGACCCGCTGGAATATAAATATATAAATCTTTCCATCCTCCACCATCCAGTCCAGAGCTGAAGCTACTTGAATGAGAAGTGAAATATCTTCAGAAGAAAAAGCAAGAAAATCCAGTTGCCTCCTTAAAAAAACCACCTTTGGGACAAACTGTGACCTGGATGACAAGACAATCTCCATAGACATGTTGTTGGCTATTCTTCAAGGGCACCACTTCCCACCTATCTGTCTTCAGATCAGACTTGACAATTATTGCCTTTCTTTCAGTAGTTTCATCTTCGGAGTTCCAAAATCCACTCTGGACACCACAAAGGATTTGTCCCGTTCGTATGCTTTCAACCCTTTGTACCCTTCAGCAGTTGGTCCTAATATTTTATCAAATGGTAGCTAAATACACTGAACAGATAGTCAAGGTGATGGTTTTCCCAGTTGCAATGGATGGCTGTGAAAGTTGGGACCATAAGGAAGGCTGAGCGCCAAAGAATTGAGGCCTTTTGAACTCTGGTGCTGGAGAAGACTCCTGCGAGTCCCTTGGACTGCAAGGAGATCCAACCAGTCAGTCCTAGAGGAGATCAACCCTGACTGCTCTTTGGAAGGCCAGATCCTGAAGAGGAAACTCAAATCCTTTGGCCACCTAAGGAGAAGGAAGGAAGGACTCCCTGGAGAAGAGCCAAATGCTGGGAACGATGGAGGGCAAAAGAAGGGGGATGGCAGAGAACAAGGTGGCTGGATGGAGTCCCTGAAGCAGACAGTGTGAGCTTTCAATGGACTCCAGAGGACGGTAGAGGACAGAAAGGCCTGGAGGAACGTCGTACATGGGGTCGCGATGGGTCGGACATGATTTCGCAACTAACAATACATCATGCAAATGTTGCAAAGGATTATTCCTATTGATCCAGAAACGGAGATCTAAATTGAAGTGATTCTAAAAACTTTTTTAAAAAGGTTTCTGGTTGCCATAATTTAAAAAGTTGAACCATTTCAAAACCTGGAATTAAGACTAACAATTTTGCCTATGTAATGAAGCAGGAGGACTATCTACTCCAGAATGACACCAATAGTACCGCCGTTGTCTGCTAACTCAGGCAAAACAATTCGGACAAACTCAACCGGCCACTTCCATAGGATGTGGTAAAGAAGTATACTTTTTATTTCTCTCTTTTGAATTTCACTCTACCCGGCCTAGGACAGGTGGGTTAGTCAAAAAGCCCAAAGCCCATGTCCTCATCAGATTCTTCAGATTCTTCCTTGACCTCTTCTTTGGCCGGAGCTGCTGCAGCAGGAGCGGCTGCTTCGGTCACTGCCGGGGCAGCAGCGGCAAAAGCTGATGGATCAGCCAAGAAGGCCTTCACCTGCAAGGGGGAGGGGAAAAAAATCAGTCATGTTTCAAGTGTCAAAATATCCTTCCAAAGCTGGCCGTTTTCTGCTTTTCCAGACTCTCCACAGAACGTTGAAAGGTCTTATGGGGACATGGAACTGAGCCCAAAGGAATTGTTCTGACCGAGGCTTCCCCAAGAGCATGAAACAGACTCCTTATCCCGACAAAAACCCCTTTTTATTAACTTTATATTAAGTGACTGTGAATTCCTCTCATTCACATCCAGCAAAGTCTTTCAAGGGAGAATTGACAGTCACGGACCTTATCTGGCTTGGAGAGCTGCCAGGCTGATATCTTCAAAACTTGGCAAGGAATCTCGGAGAGTCACAAATCAATTAAGCGAACTAACTGTCTCCTGCAAACTCCACTCCCCTTTCGCTCCTCTTTTATTCCCTCTGGGAGAGGCCATTCATCATCCACTTGTAGCCTTACTCCCAAGTCGACCCTTGTTCTTTAGCTGTTCCCTTCGTCTGGCAACTCTGTGCATGCACACACTGGGAACAGGCTCCAGCTGTTAGTCTGCCTCACTGATGTCTGATTCTGAAGACAGCTGATAACTGGCATATGGCCCTGTCCGCGTAACGCAGAGCCCTCACCAGAGCCTTCCCCAGATTCCAGGACTGGCTCCTGGTTCCTCCCCAACGTCCTCACTGTCCGCTGCTGCCAGCTCCACTGGCCGGCCACGACAGGAATAAAAAGCCAACAGTAGACTGGAAGCTAGCCTCAACAGACTTGCAAGTCCTCAAAACGTACAACAGTTTGTGTCATTTTTGCAGCAAGGTTATCTTCAAAAGCAGTGAACCATATTTGCCAAAAGTAAGAGTAAATTTCTCTGCAAGGGATAACCCAAATACAGAGGCAGGCTTAATTCCTCAGGTTTCTCACTGCACTTGGGAGTTATGTGGGTTTGGTTTTCCATGGGGTGTATACAAATTTTGTTCAGGGACAAGAGCCTTGTGATTTGAGATCCTAAAAAATTCAAACCTGCCAGCAAGACGACTCCAATCCTTCTAATGTTTCAAGTCAAGATCCCTTAAACCAGCAGCTCCCAACCTTTTTTGGGCCGCCGGGACCGGTTCCATGGAGGTTTTCCGTGGACCGGAGGGGGGCGTGGCTCCGCCTGCATCTCGCGGATGGGGCTTTGCTTGTTTGTGTGGACCGGTTTCTGGAAGGCCAAGGACCGGGAGTTGGGGAGCCTTGCCTTAAACAACCTTACCTTTTCAGCTAATGGGAAAGAGTAGTTTGTCTCCACGGCCACAGCCAGGACTCGCTTGTACCCATTGATGATGGAGTGGGGCAGGGAGGCCACAGTAGGGTAGCCGATCTGCAGGCACACGCTGGCTACGTTACGGACGCCCTACAAGGGACAAAAGAGACAGGTTGCAAACATCCCATTCTCAGGACAGCGTTCAGCTGCTTTCAGTCTGGCCCCCTAACCTCCACATTCAAGAAGCAACTGAAAATAAAAGCTGCTAGTGGTTCACCTTAGTAACACATAAAGGTTCCCCTTGCACATACGTGCTAGTCGTTCCCGACTCTAGGGGGCAGTGTTCATCTCCGTTTCAAAAGCCGAAGAGCCAGCGCTGTCCGAAGACATCCCCGTGGTCATGTGGCTGGTATGACTAAACACCAAAGGCGCACGGAACGCTGTTCCCTTCCCACCAAAGGTGGTCCCTATTTTTCTACTTAATCAATTTAATCAACAGAGATAAAACTTTCCCTAAATTTCTCTCCACCATCCTACTCTCTCCTCAGCTGCTTTGTTCTGATTCCTCACAAGGGCCATGGCACGGATGGGATGGGTCATTGAAGTCCGAGAGCCTTGCTTACTTCTAAAAAGCGCTTGTGCAAAGTTTCCTCAGTGATATCCAGAACTTCCGGATTGTAAATGCTGCCGTTATCAAACACTTGCTGGATGATGAGCCCGAAGGAGAAGGGCGAGATGTTCAACATGTTCAGCAGAGTGGCTTCGCTGGCGCCCACTTTGTCTCCAGTTTTGATCAGCTGCACGTCGCTCTAAAGAAACGAGAAAGGGAGGGAGGGATCAGAAGACAGGGCAATTTCAGGAAGCCGTTATCTTGACAACACGCTACGGAGGGTCTAGGACAATTCGTTCGCGGCCAATTGGCCACACCCCATCACCGCGGGACAAGTTAATATCAAAGAAACGGTGAAATAGAAGAAGAATGAAAGGAAGGATGCAATAGGAGGGACAGAATGAAACGTGAACGACAAAAATTGGGCAGCTTGCCACGAAATAAAATGGTTGAATTGTCCCGTGGCGAGTTTTCCCATGGCCGATAAGCTGCAGTGAATTGTCCCGTGGCAAGTTGGCTGTGCCAAGCTGGCCAAGGAGCCCCTGCTCAGTTTTTGCACGTTGGGCATTGCTGTTTTAGTCTAAAAACCAACTATGTGGTTTTTAATCTGTTTTTATTGACTTAATCGCAAGCAGCCAGTCTTCTTGGGAGTTTGGTGGCCTTAAGAGATCCAACAAATAAGTAAATAAACAATGCAGCCAAACATAAAACCAAATTTAAGCCAAATTTAAGAAAGCTCAAAACTTTCTTAAAGATCCATCTCATCCTGGGCACCCTTTTTTGGAACTATTACCATCTGGCAGCCGGTACAGGACAATAAAAACAAAGACAAAAAGGCTGAAAAACAGCTTCTATCCCAGAGCAGTAACTATATTGAATTCTACTGTATAGTGCAATATTAATGCAATATCAGTTTTCAGTTCAATTGTATAGAATGTGAAGGATGGGTGTTTGTGTTTTATTTTTATAGTTATAATGTACACTGAAGATGGCATTTAATTTCGTGCAATGACAATAAACTAAATTTGGCTACAGGAGACCTTGACTTACGTTTATTATTTAATGGCAGTTCAAAGTTACAATAACTTGCAACAGGTCCTCACACTTATCACCCCCGAAGTGTCCCCGTGATCAGAATTGGGGCACTTGGTAACCGGAATACATCACATGATTGCCCTTTGGAACCTTCTCAGGGGGGCTTACAACGAACCTAAGTTAGAAGCTTAACGTGACCAGGTGATTCGCTTAATGTCCGAAGAAAGGTTAAAAAGTCACACACCGCTCACTGAAGAATTGGGATTTGGGTTCCCCGTTAATCGGATCTCACAACTAAGGGAGGGCTAGAATTCCCAAGTCTCTCGATTTCTAGCAAAGCTGGGCGACCCGGTAACCCATCGCACTAGCCAACGCGTGGCAAGGGGCCCTTAACTCAGGACTCACCAAGATTTCAATGGTGCCTCTGGAGATTTTGGTGGTGATGCCCAAAGCTTGGAAAAAAGAGGTCTTTTCAGGACCCAGGCCAGTGTTTTGAGCTGGCACAAGGACATCGCAGGGGGCAATTGCTCCAGCCCGGGCAGCAGCTGGCACCTAGAATGAGAGAGAGAAAAGAATCCGCAAATATTCATCCTCAGCTCGGCTATACCTGTGTCAGGCCTGGAAGCCATCTTTTTCGTTGGATCTTCAGGCCTGCCACATTTACTACTGTGGGAAACTGGGAGGGGGGATTGTATGGAGCATGGGTGATATGTAGTCATAATAACATTCCTTTCTCATAGCGTCAAGGCCATCCTGCCCTGCACCTGGAGGGGTGTGACTGGGAGGAATCTCCAGTTGGGACGGTGCTTGGATTGGACCATTTGATGGACATGTGGGTGATTGACAGAGACTTGGACTTTCCTTTGGGTGGGAAAACCTGGAAGCTTTCAGATTCAGGTTTTCCCAGATGTGCCAATAAGACATCTCTAATAAAATGGAACTTTGAGGAACTTCAAGATTCGGAGTCTTCTTTCGTTGGGGGTGTTCCTTGAAACCCTTTGACAGCTTGAACCATTTCTATCCCCAGCTTCCATTTACCTTGTTGGCCAACAGCATATCCCTGATTTCGGTCAGATCCTCTTTGGTGAACACAAAGCCCACGTTCCCACGGATGTGAGGCAGCAACCTAAAAACACAGCCAGCGTTATTTGTCATCATTCCAACCGAGCAACTTTAAAAAAGAATAATGTGTGCTAACCACTTGCGGAATAGAAAAAGCTAATTTTGGAGGGATTTAACTAGCTCGGGAAAGGCAACCTCATTCGGCTAGAGGACCAGAAGTCAAAAGGACGGCAGGTCTGTTGCGAAATTCTCGTTTTGCAACTAAGATGTTGTGATTCATTCAGGTAAAGTCAATACAGGCTGGCAGAAAAGGTCTGGGCTGGCCGTATTTCATAGAACTGAAACTCAAGACTTACAAGACGAGTCAAGTTTATGTCTGGACCAAAACTACTTTGTGAGCAGAAAATTAATGAAGATTTTTTTTTTTAAAAAAAATCCCACAAGCATGCTTAATACTCCCTTCTCCTCTTTTATTTTCCTCACAACCCTGTAAGGTAGCTCGAAGTCACCCAGCCGGTTTTTATGCCCAGGGAGGACTAGAATCAAGTCTCCTGGTTTTTAGCCTGGCAGCTTGTCTTTTAAACTTTTTTTCCCCCCCAGGTGTTAAGGACTGGCTTGTTGTGTTTATTTTAGAAAATAAAAGCTAAGATCCTATGGGGCCTTGTCCACAACCAAATCTTATTCTGTTTGACTCAAGGAAGAATTCCTCTAAAACAGTGTTTCTCTACCTGTAATCCTCGACACACACACACACCGGGAGATTGATGCAGTTTAGTGCTTTAAATCTTGAGCTTAACTCTCGGGGGTCCGTGAAGATATTTAAAAGGGGTCCATGGTGAATAAAGCTGGAAGGGACCTTGGAGGTCTTCTAGCCCAGCCCACCGCTCAAGCAGAAGATCCTATACAATCACAGAGAAGTGGCTGTCCAGTCTCTTCTTAGAAACCTCCAGTGATGAAGCACCCGCAACTTCTTGTGGCAAGATGTTCCACTGGTTAACTGTCCTCACTGTTAGGAAGTTTCTCCTTAATTCCAGGTTGCCTCTGGTTAGTTCCCATCTGTTGCTTCTTGTCTTGACTTCAAATACTTTGGCAAATAAATTGGACTCCCCTCCCTCTCCTTTGTGGCAGCCCCTCAGATACTGGAACACTGCTATCATGTCATCCCTAGTCCTTCTTTTCTCTAGACTAGCCATACCCAGTTCCTGCAAACCGTTCATCTATTTTAATCTCCAGGCCCTTTGATCATCTTAGTTGCTCTTCTCTGAACTTTTTCCAAAGTCTCAACCTCTTTTTTTTTGTCGTACGGTGAGCAAAACTGGTTGCAGGTGTGGCCTTATTAGGGTTTTATAAAGCGGTACTAATGCTTCCTCTGATCTTGATTCTAAGCTAAGATTCTACCTGAAGGAAAGGTTGAGAACCACTGCTCTAGAACACTTGAGAGCCCCGGAAGCTTTGGAGTACTAACTTTTCCAGAGCAGGGTTGTTTTCCAGATGGCCTCGGATGGCTTTACGCATCATGGTATTCTTCCCCATGAGGACAACTGCCTTCCCACGCAGGGACATCCGGATTTGCTGCATCTGCTTGGAGCCGACATTGTCCGCTCCCACGATGAAACATTTTGGATAATCGTCCAGGAGTTGCTGAAGGAATAAAACGAGGATTTGGGGTTATCGTTATTCAAACAAGTAGGCAAACTTCAAAGGGAATTGACATACTCCAATCCCTTCAATCTGTTTTATTCCTGGAGGGAGAAGGGTGTAATGGCATTATTCCAGATCAGGAAAAAGGAGGAAATTGTAGGGATGCCTCACGAAAATACAATTTGCATTTTCTTCTATTCGATTTTTTTTTTACGCTCTTCTAACGTAAGGTGACAATACAGTTCTGTATTTTGTCCTTTGCATCCAATATGGCCTAATGAATAATCCACAATGTGTCATTATTATTGTTGGTATTAGTATTACTATATACCATTTTATTTCTTGGTTTCTATATACCGTTTTTATTTTATATATACCGTTTGATAATCTGCCATCTTTATTTTATTTATTCATCATTTTATATGTCATTTTAATTTTATTTTTAATATATACTGCTCAAAAAAATAAAGGGAACACAAGCAGAAAACATCCGATATGAATGAATGAAATAGCCTTATTACATACTTTGTTCTTTACATACAGTAGTTTATACACTGCTCAAACAACTAAAGGGAACACAAAACTACTGTATGTAATGAACAAAGTATTTAATAAGCCTATTTCATTCATTCATTCAGATCTCAGATGTCTTCTGCTTGTGTTCCCTTTATTTTTTTTGAGCAGTGTATATACCATTTTATAATATACTATCTTTTAAATTTATTTTGTATAGACACCATTTTTTAAAATTTATTATTTCTCTATACCAGCTTTCTTATATTTTATTTATCTATACCATTTTATTTTTATTCACTTTATAGTTTTACTTTTTATCCATACCATTTTTAAATTTTATACCTACTTTATCTACACCATTTTATTTTTTATTTCTCTATACCAGCTTTTTAATATTTTATTTATCTATGCCATTTTATTTTTATTCATTATATATAGACAGTTTTACTTTTTTATCTATACCATTTTTATTTTATCTATTTTATCTATGATAATGTATTTATTTTTTATTTTATATATACCATTTCATCTCTGTTTTTAATAGGCTGTACACCGCCCTGAGACCTTCGGGAGAAGGGCAGTATAGAAATAAAATTATTCTTATTCTTATTCTTATCTATATACCATTTAATTTCTTTTTATTTATTTTTTTCCCCTTTTCTTTCTTTGATTAGCCCTTGGGGCTAATATCAAAGCGCAAAATTCCAGAAACCAATTATTACTAAAAAAAAAATTGATAAAAGCCATTTTAAAGGAAATTGGAATAAAATACAATTTTAAAATGAAAATGGAATAAAATTCCATTTCTACAAAAAAAAAAAAAGTCTTTTTCTCTTGGTTTTCCTCCTTGGCTGATCCTAACAAGAGAGAGAGAGAGACGGAGACACAGTTGCCCCCCCCTTCCCCAGCCAGGCACTCTGCACATGCTCAGGAGCGCCCTCGCCCTGGAGACTCACGATGATCTTGAGGAAGTAGTTGGACTTCCACGTGGCTCGGTCTTCCCTGGGCATCGCGGTGTCCCAAGGATCGCACGGCGGGGCGGCGGTTTAAAGACAGCGGCGTTTCTCTGGAGAAGGGAGAAAAAGAAAGAAGGGGGGCAGGGAAATTAGGCCCGGCCGAGGTAGGCCGCAAAGCAAGCCAGCCGCTCGCGTAGCCTCGCAGCGAGGACTTACCTCACGAGGCCACGAGAAGAAAAGGAGTGGCGCGAGTCCCGCCGCTGCCTTTTATACCCAGGACGCGGCGACCAATCAGCGGGGCGGCCTCTGGAGGGCCCCGCCTTTTCCTTCCACGGATTGGGCGAGCCGTGAAAGAAGAGGAGGAGATAGGAAAATGGAGGCGCGAGGTGAGGTCCGCCCCTCGGGTCTGATAGGCTGGTTGGGACGGTCACTCAAAGGAAGGGTTCTGTGATTTTTTTTTTTTTTAAAGGACTTTAAGATAACTTTTACTGTCGCTTTCAATGCAGGCTAAACGGGCAACACATTAAAATTAGATTTCCTTTTTATTTTTTTTAACAGCTCTCCTACAGCTGATCTGGAGTTTAGCAGCTTTATCACCTCTGGCTGGCCCCAGAGTGGGGTGGGAATGGGGATTTTGCAATATCCTTCCCCCAGGAGTGGGGAGGGAATGGAGATTTTGCAGTATCCTTCCCCCAGGAGTGGGGTGGGAATGGAGATTCTGCAGTATCCTTCCCCCAGGAGTGGGGTGGGAATGGAGATTCTGCAGTATCCTTCCCCCCAGGCGTGGGGAGGGAATGGAGATTCTGCAGTATCCTTCCCCCCCAGGAGTAGGGTGGGAATGGAGATTTTGCAGTATCCTTCCCCCCTGGAGTAGGGTGGGAATGGGGATTTTGCAGTATCCTTCCCCCCAGGAGTGGGGTGGGAATGGAGATTTTGCAGTATCCTTCTCCACAGGAGTGGGGTGGGAATGGGGATTTTGCAGTATCCTTCCCCCCAGGCGTGGGGAGGGAATGGAGATTCTGCAGTATCCTTCCCCCCCAGGAGTAGGGTGGGAATGGGGATTTTGCAGTATCCTTTCCCCCAGGAGTGGGGTGGGAATGGAGATTTTGCAGTATCCTTCCCCCCAGGAGTGGGCTGGGAATGGGGATTTTGCAGTATCCTTCCCCCCAGGAGTGGGGTGGGAATGGAGATTTTGCAGTATCTTTTCCCCCTGGAGTAGGGTGGGAATGGGGATTTTGCAGTATCCTTTCCCCCAGGAGTGGGGTGGGAATGGAGATTTTGCAGTATCCTTCCCCTGCCACGCCCACCAAGCCACACCACACCACAGAACTGGTAGTAAAAAAAAAAGTGAATTTCACCACAGCTCTGCCCCCCCCTCCTCATTTATTGCTTAACGCATTGTAAGCCGCCCTGAGTCTCCGGAGAAGGGCGGCATATAAATCGAACCAATAAATAAATAAATTTGTGCGTTCCGTTTTTATCCCCACACACAGACGCAAGCACAGTCTAAGCCACAAACGACACCCAAGCCTGGCTTCCAAATCTTTTATTTAGCATCATCACAGGGACTTTTGGGGGGAAAAAAACACATTGCAAAAAAAGGAATACAGAAAATGGAGAGGGGGGGGGAGAGAAATATATAATTCCACAGGAAAACCTCTCCTTCTCTTCCTGAGCACAAAAGCTGAAGTTTTCATCAAGAGCCACTTCATTTTGAGGCACTTAAAGAGTTATGGTTGTGTTTTTTTTTTTTAAAGGGAGTGAAGCACAGGAATTTTTTAACAAAAAAAAATGCCTCTATTGCCAAAGCTACAGTAACATAGGATAGTCCACCCCAAAAAGATGGGAAATGTTCTTTGAAAAGCATAGAAAACGAGGGAAAAGGCACATATTTTATTTTTTTTTTGTCCTAACAGATCAAACCATTCTCGTGTTGAAAGCAAAATAAAACAGCTGGGATTTTGAAAGAACCTTCAGCCCAAATTCAGGCTTTGGAAACAAAAGGGAAAAAAATAATAATAATAAAGGAAAGGAACGGTAATGAAATCCCTGCAGATTTTATTCTGCTAATCGTTGCCGACTCTAGGGGGCGCTGCTCCTCCCTGTTTCAAGGCCGTTGAAGCCAGCGCTGTCCAAAGACATTTCCGCCGTCGTGCAGCCAGCATGACGTCACGGTAGCGCTGTTATCTTCCCACCGAAGTGGTACCTATTGATCTACTCGCGCTTGCATGCTTTCGTACTGCTAGGTGGACAGGAGCAGAGGCTGAGGATGGGAGCTCGCCCTGTCGTGTGGCGCTCGGGTCTCAAACACGGGCTGCCGGTTTTTGCAGCTGACAAACCCAGCATCTTAACCACCGACCACCTCTCAGGTTTTGAAAAACCTTTCTCCCTAAAAAAAAAAAAAAAAATCGGAGAATCCATGCAAAAATGCATTGAAGACTCGGGTGCATGGAACAGCGCAGGACATTTTACCCAGCAGCAACCAATTTCCCAAGTAGGTGGGAGAGGATATCGCCAGTTTGATCCTAAAAGGAGACACCGCCCCCCCCTCGTAGCTTGTCTCTATCATCCGGGACCCCGAACCAGTGAGGCAAAAAGGAATGAAAAATTCTATCTGTCAAAGGGTAAAATCTACATGGCAAACCACATCCCAACAGCAACATCTGAACTTAAAAGCAAATATCTTAATAGGTGTGCTTTTTAAGTGAACTTAAGGCAAGGGTCAGCCGCTGGGGGTTCGGGAGAACCTCTAGCTAAGATTCTGTGCAGTTTGGAGAACCCTCAAATACCACGCCTGGCTGGCCCCGCCCACCCCATCCCGCCCCGCCCCTCCCAGGAGTCCCCATGCAACCCATTTTGGATGCAGGTATGTGCAGGGTGCGTACGGAGGCTCAGGTAGGGCGAAAAACAGGCGTACCGGAAGTTCAGGAAGGCCGGAAACGGGCCTGTTTCTGGCCTTCAGAACCTGGGGAGGCCGTTTTCGCCCTCCCGGAGGCTCAAGAAAAGCCTCCGGAGCCTGGGGAGGGCAACCCCCCCCCGCACTGTGGTGCAGGAGGCTGACTAGGCCACGCCCACCATGGCCACTCCCACCCAGCAACGGGGCAGAGAACCCCTTGCTAAAATTTTTGAAGCCCACCCCTGACTTAAGGCTCTTTTGAAAATCCAGGAGAAGGCAAGACGAACAAGTCTTTCTCTCGTCTTGGCTTGTTTTTACAAAATCCATTCCAGTTGAACCCTGATCCGTACAAAACTACTTAATAAGCAAAAAGAGAAGGAAAAAGAAAAAAAGGAAAGGAAATATACACACACACTCCTAATAGATTCCTCCAGTTCTCCGACCTCCCCTATTTTTAAAAAAAGGATTTATATATATATATATATATATTTATATATAATTAATAGTTGGTTTTAAGAAAGCGTCAAGGCTCATCAAGACAGGAAACTAACAAAGATTAGGGTCCTGCCCGGGGAAAAAAACCCAGATACTTATAAAAAGCATCCGTCGAAAAATTGTTCATAAAACTAAAATTTCCATATAAGAGATTTAAAAGCTTTGTTTTTTCTTGTTTTGTTATGCGTTCAAAGCCCAGTGTAAAAAAAAAAAAAACACGCCACATTCCTCACCCAAACACACAGCATTCGGCTGAATAGCAAAAAAGTTGTGTTATCTCACAATCAAAAATACCCCAGAAGGGGGGAAAAAAGGCTCGAGCAGAACCCCAAAGGTTTTATGAAATTGTTACGTCGATATAAAATGTTTTGAAATTATTGCTTAGAAGGTCCTGTCTAGGGAGAATCTTACAGAGGCACGAGAGACGGGCTGGAGAAGAATCAAAAAGGCAAAAAAAAGAAAAAAGTCAAAATTCGTGGTTTTTTACGCTTCTCCCTTCTCTCGGGTGCAACCACAAAATATAACAGAACTCCTCGACTGACGACGAGAATTAAGATCGGGATTTCTATTGCTCCAGCAAGGCAGCCAATTTTACAACTATTTTGCCCTGGCTGTTAAGTGAGTCACTCAGTTGTTAAGTGAATCCGGCTTCGCCCCTTGAATTTGTTTGCCCGAAACCGGCTGGGAAGGTTGCAAGAGGCATTCAGATGACCCCGGGAAGCTGCAACCGTTGTAAGTACAGGTAGTCCTCGACTTATGACTGCAATTGAGCCCCATGTGGCTAAGTGGGACATTCAGGAAGTGAATTTTGCTTCAATTTATGACTAACCCCGTGTCCACCAAACCCACCCCAACCGTCCTTCCTGGCTCTCAGATGTCATGAAGACCCATCTTCCTACTCAACTATCTCTTCGGACTTGGGCATCTTCCAAAACCTTGGCATCTTAGCATGCCGACGTCATGGAACCAGAGTTCCCCAAATCCCAAAACAAAGCTGGCTCAGAATGCCGGGAAGTCTGGTTCCCCTGTTCTCCAACGGAGGAGAAGTTGGAGTAGATCCAACCTCCGTAAGTCCCTTGTGCCTCTTTTCTCTGGATGATCATCCACCTTCCCAGAGCAGCCGCGAGCATCTCATTCACATTCACACACAGACACACACACACACACACAATTCCTCTTCTTCCTCATCTCCTACATCAACCCGCTCAAGTTGCTGGACGCGGGACGACCCGCCGCAAAATAAGGCGAGGGTTTCCTAGCAGGAGACACCACGGATGGTGAGGTGAGCCTCAGCAGAAGAGTTTCAGGAAGCAGTTCTGGCAGTAAGGCTTGTCGTTCTGCTCTTTGAAGGTTCCCTTGTTGAGTTGCTTGAGACAGAAGGCGCAGACGAAGTGTTCCGGGTGAAATTTCTTAGCCATGGCGGTGATGCAGCGGCCCGTGATGGGCTTCTGGCATCCGGAGCAGAGCGAGCCGCGGCGTTCGTGGTAATGCACTTCGCAGTAGGGCTGCCCGTCGTGTTCGAAGAAGCTGCCATTGATGAACGGGGTGAAGCATTCCTGGCAAGAAAAACAAGAAGTACGAAATTTTAGCAAGGGGTTCTCTGCCCGGTTGCTGGGTGGGCGTTGCCATAAGTCCCTTTTTTTCAGTGCCGTTGTAACTTTGAACGGTCACTAAACAAAGTCGGGGACTACCTATATTACTTTAGTCTCCGTCGTTAAACCGGAGAAATCGTCTTCTTCAAAAACGTTGGAAATGTTACCGTGGAAAATGGAAGGAATCGCGGGGTCCCTTACCCGGCAGACGAAACACTCGGGGTGCCAGAGAGTATTCAAGGCCGAGATATAGTTCTCCAAGATGGCTCGGGCACAGCCGCCACATTTGGGCGCGAACATATCGAAGTAATCTTTACGGCAATAGGCTTTGCCGTCTTTCTCGTGGAAGCCTAGGAGGCAAACGGAAGAGAATCCTGGTTAATCGGTTGAAAGAGCAGAATAATATAAGGTAAAAGGTAAAGGTTCCCCTCGCACAACTGTGCTTGTCGTTCCCGACTCTAGGGGGCGGTGCTCATCTCTGTTTCAAAGCCGAAGAGCCAGCGCTGTCCGAAGACTTCTCCGTGGTCCTGTGGCCGGCATGACTCAACGCCAAAGGCACACGGAACGCTGTTCCCTTCCCACCAAAGGTGGTGCCTATTTTTTCTACCTGCATTTTTTTACGTACTTTTGAACTGCTAGGTTGGCAGAAGCTGGGACAAGTCACGGGAGCTCACCCCGTTACGCGGCGCTGGGGATTCAAACCGCTGAATCAAACCTTTATTGTCAACGCACAACATGCGTACAATGAAATTGAATATCATTGTACACACGTGTACAATGTGGTGTAGGGTTTCCCGCCTAGGCAGGGGGTTGGACTAGAAGACCTCCAAGGTCCCTTCCAACTCTTGTTATTCTATTCCAGGGGTGGGCAACTGCGGCCCTTTTACAACCTGTGGACTTCAACTCCCAGAATTCCTGAGACAGCTTGGCTGTGGACTTCAACTCCCAGAATTCCTGAGACAGCTTGGCTGTGGACTTCAACTCCCAGAATTCCTGAGACAGCTTGGCTGTGGACTTCAACTCCCACAATTCCTGAGCCAGCTTGGCTGTGGACTTCAACTCCCACAATTCCTGAGCCAGCTTGGCTGTGGACTGCAACTCCCAGAATTCCTGAGCCAGCTTAGCTGTGGACTTCAACTCCCACAATTCCTGAGCCAGCTTGGCTGTGGACTTCAACTCCCACAATTCCTGAGCCAGCTTGGCTGTGGACTTCAACTCCCACAATTCCTGAGCCAGCTTGGCTGTGGACTTCAACTCCCAGAATTCCTGAGCTGTCTCAGGAATTCTGGGAGTTGAAGTCCACAGGTTGTAAAAGGGCCACAGTTGCCCCCCCCCCTGTTCTATTCTATTCTACATTTTCTCAGATGACCATCTTCCAGGATCCATACCTTCAGGGCCAAAGAAGGCTCCGCACTGCGCGCAGAAGAAGTGCTCGGGGTGCCATGTCCTGTCCAAAGCCGTCACCACTTTCTGCGAAGGAAAAAAAACCACACAAACGATGAATATAAGCCCATCGTTCTCCATCCAACCTGGTCACTATTCGGAGATTGTGGAATTCCACGTGTAGAATTTACTCGTCCAGCCTGATCGACAGCCTGAGGGATTTCAGGTGGGTCCTCAACTTAAACGACCGCAACTGGGAACGGAGTTTCCATTGCTAAGCGAGGAGGTTGCTAAGCGAATCACTGCGACGGATTTTTACTTTTCTCCCCCCCACACTGCCATTACGCGAATCATGGCAGCCTTTAAAGCAAATCGTACGGTCATTAAGTGAAACGGGCCTTGCCCGTTGACTTGGCTTGTTCGAAGCCCCCTGTGAAGATGATCACATGATCCTAGGGCAGGGGTCAGCAACCAGGGACTCTGGAGCCGCATGTGGCTCTTTCATCCCTCTGCTGGGGCTCTTGGTCGCTCAAAACGTGTGTCGCAACTGCCAATGTGCGACACCCCGGCACACAATTTTTTATTTTTTTTTAAATTCAAAAACTTTTTTTTTATTTTATAAACAAACAAACAAACAATACATAATCAATCATTCCTGATTTTATGATGGGGTTTTTAAAATTTGAAATTGGTTTTAAATTGAAATGTTTTAGTTATGGGCCAAATTATTTAATTATTTTAAATCTATTTTAACTTTTATATATAAAGTGTTTTACTTGGCTGCTCACCGCCCTGAGTCCGAAAGGAGAAGGGCGGTATAGAAATTTGAAAAATAAATAAATAAATAAATTCAATATATCTTCTGAATACATCTTTTGTATCACCTTTTTGCTCCTCCAATATTTATCGTATCTTAATATTATCATTTCCTTTATTATAACATTTCCCCCGCTTTTCTTACTTCTCTATTAATACATTTATTTATCTTTTAATTTTATTGAAAATTTAGACAACCATTTTATCCCCACACAACCTTCCTTTCCCCACCCCCACACGATTTATTGAGCTTTTCGATGCCCGGTAGGTTTTGTGGCTCCCGGTGTTTTCTTTTCTGTGGGAAACAGATCCAAATGGCTCTTGGGAGTGTTTTAAGGTTGCAGACCCCTGCTCTAGAGGAAACAGATTAGGAAAAAAAACAAAACGAGTTTCATAGTAAGTCGTCACATCTCAGGGGACTTACATCCAGGATGGGACCGTTGCAGTAGTAACAGCGAGGGGAAAAGAGGTTGTGGTAATCTCTCTCGCAGTAAGGCTGGCCGTCGCGCTCGAAGAAGTTGCGGGAACCGATCTCCTCCTGGCAGTGGGTGCAAACGAAATGCTCGGGGTGCCACGTCTTCCCCATGGCTGTGACTACCTAGGGGTGGGAGAAGAAGGAGGACAATCCTGACTCTAGGAAACGTTCCACCTTCCGGCTGAAGGCAATCTCGTTGGACATCACACGTCAGGCAGAGCTCAGCGCCGAGGAGAAGAAGAAACGTTCTTAGAAATGTCTATGTCAGCGTTCCAGAACAACCCAACTCCAATTAAAAACTCAAAATCTTTCATTTGCACATTTCGCTGTGCACGGAAGACCCTGTTGTTCCGCCAGGCCGGGCTATCGACATGATAATTTTAAATTGGGGTATTTTAAATTTCTGGGGTTTTAAATGGAGCCAAATTTATTTAATAATTTTAAATTTTAAATTGATGTTTGTCTTGTGTTTTTAAATAGGCTGTACACTGCCCTGAGTCCTTTGGGAGAAGGGCGGTATAGAAATAAAATTATTATTATTATTATTATTATTATTATTATTATTATTATTATTATTATTATTATTATTATTATTATTAATTGAACGTGGCAGCGTGGAAGCTTCCGGGGTTAAATAGGGCTTCCAAAGCTGACAGTCTATGGAGATTCTCCATCATCCAGGATTGTCCCAAAGGTGCTTTTTGGAGAGGCAACTGGACTGGTTTTTCTTTTGAAGAGGTTTTGCTTCTCCTCCGAGAAGCTTCTTCAGTTCTAACTGGAAGAATCCTGAACTGAGAACTGAAGAAGCTTCTCGGGACGAGAAGCGAAACGTCTTCAAAGAAAAAAAAACCCAAGGAAGTCCAGCTGCCTCTTGAAAAAATAATAATAATAATGCACCTTTGGGACATTCTTAGAAATGGAATAGCACCTGGCCTGGATTGGGAAGAAAATTATGAATTGTCTATATCATCCCAAAAAAGGAATGTCCTTCATGGGCCAGAGAGAAGCTCTGGAGGGGCTCATGCTAGGACCCCTTGCTAGGACATAGAGAGAGTTTTCTCTAGGTTCTTCCATAGTGCACTATGGAAATGCACTTCCATAACTGCATTTATCTGCATGATTTTAATAGCCCTCTCTGATCTTTTTAACATTTGTGTTTACTTGCCTCCCACCACAAGGTGGCGCACATAATCCTTTCACCTTCTATTTTCACAGCAATGGCGCCATGGGGGGGGCTTGGGCTGAGCGTGAGAGAGAGGGACTGGCTCAAAGCCATCCAGGTAGCTGGTCATGCCTAAGCTGGAACTAGAACTCACCATCTCCTGGTGATTGCCCCAAAGTCAACCAGACACCTTTCACGCTTAAGCTGGAACTAGAACTCACCATCTCCTAGTGATTGACCCAAAGTCACCCAGCCAGTTTTCATGCCTAAGGCAGGACTAGAACTCACCATCTCCTGGTGATTGACCCAAAGTCACCCAGCCAGCTTCCATGCCTAAGACGGGACTAGAACTCACCATCTCCTGGTGATTGACCCAAAGTCACCAAGGGCGCTTTCATGCCTAAGGTGGAACTAGAACTCACCATCTCCTAGTGATTGACCCAAAGTCACCCAGCCAGCTTCCATGCCTAAGACAGGACTAGAACTCACCATCTCCTGATGATTGGCCCAAAGTCAACCAGGCAGCTTTCACGCGTAAGGCAGGACTAGAACTCACCATCTCCTAGTGATTGACCTAAACTCACCAAGAGGGCTTTCATGCCTAAGGTGGAACTAGAACTCACCATCTCCTGGCGATGGTCCCAAAGTCACCCAGGCAGCTTTCATGCCGAAAGCAGTACTAGAATTCACAGACTCCTGGTTTCTCCTCCAACCCCTTCACCATAACACCAAACTAGTTCTCAACGGTTAAGAGCTGAGGTTCCCTCCTTGAGGCTTACCTGCCCGGCAATTGGCTTCTTGCAAGCTCCGCAGACACCTTTGGCGACCGTAGCTACTCCGAGTTTGTTCAGGTCAGACTGGAGGCTTCCAAGCATGCTGTCCAACTGGCTGCCGGGTTTTGGAGGGGTGGTGGACGGATAGCTGCCAGCTCCTTTCCCCTGGGACATAAACTAAAGGAGAGACGCAAGCACAGAATGGTCAGATACAAAAAACCACAACCTCAACGTCCTCCTATCCGTTGGAACGTCAAAGCAAGCTGTTTGTTGTGGTCCGCCAGCAGCCTGCGGAATCGGACAGTGAAGAGGCTGGGGAGGAACATGGGCCAGTCCCGGAGTCTGGGGAAGGCCCGGACGAGGGCTCTGCATCGGAGGCAGAGATGGAGCAGGGCCATCTGGGAGTTATGCACGGAATCAGGAGCCTCCAGAGTCGGACAGCAGAGAGGCAGAGGAACAGGAGGAGCCTGTTCCTAGTGCGCCCATGCGCAGAGCTGCCAGAAGGAAAGAAGAGTTAAAGCTAAAGGGACAACTCCAGAGTAAGGCCTGGAGATGATTGGCCCCTCCCATAAGGCTTAAAAGAGGAGCAAAGGCACGTGGGCCCTTTGCAGGAAAGCAACGTTGTTAATTCTGTTCCCAGTCGGCATCTCTGTTTGATTCTGGACTCCGTGGGGCTTTGCCAAGTAGGTCTTTTGGCAGCGCGTCAAGGGAGATAAAGGCTGGTGATTATCCCGAAGGGACTTCTCCCGAAGGACTTCTTGCAACCAATTGGGACTCAGCTGTGAATGAACGTAATTCACAGCTGTCGCAATAAAAGAGGTTTTTGGGACTACTCGGGTGTCTTAATGACTCATTAAGCCTAGGTTACAATACTGTTTGGAATTTCCATTCGCGGGTCCTGGAACGGTTGATGCAACTGCAGAAGCTAGCAAAGAGTCACACCCTTGAGGATACATAGGAAGGGGCGGTTATTTTAAAAAAAACAAAAAACTGTGTCAGAACTTTCTCAAGAAAAGGGCCCACACACTCTAAGCATTTTGCAAGCACGGACGAGGTTCAGAGCACTTCCACACCACAAGGCCTTCCTCGGCAGTTCTACTCATCCAAACCACAACACACAGCAATATTGAAAAGAGGGCTAGAGAAAGGAACCGCTTTAAATTCGAGTGTTAAAAATATATATATATCTATTTTGGGAATAGCGTTGTCGAAGTTTGGAATACAGAGTCGCGCCCGAAATGGACGCCGTTCCAGCGAGACATTTTACAGAAGGATGGAAGGCCGTGTCCAACCTTGAGAGCTGGTGAGGATCGAACTGCTGGCGGTCGGCGTTTCAGCAGAATTAGCCTGCAATGCTGCGTTCTCACCACAGCGCCACCAGGGCTCCTAGTAACTTTTGTAGGCTTATAAGTAACTTTTAGAGTCATTTAGAATTCGCTTCTCACCCGTGGCTAGCAATTTAAGTGCACACGGCATATAATTTGAATTTTTACTAGCTCATTGCTGAATGTCAGTTGCCTTCTCGGCCTTTCTCCAGCCCCAAATTTCTCCGCGATCCTCAAAGATGATCATGCCGCAAGACCTCCAAATTCATGCGAGGTTTAAAAAGCCGACCGCCGTTTCTTTTTAAGCTCGCAACGAAACAGACCAACAAAGTCTTAGCAAAAACCCAGCAAACTAACTAACCCCTCGCAACTCCATGCAAGATCCACATACGGGGTCAAAGACATTTATTTATTTTTTTTCCACTCAACATGCCGAAGCAGGAATTAAAGCAAAGATCCTGCCTTCTCGGGAGTAGGTGGGCGAGTAGCAAGGAGGTGATCCAAAGATGGAATAGGAAGGACCTGAAAAAGCAGAATTCAGAATGAGACGAGCAAGGATGCATCCGTTAAAAAAAAAAGCTGGCTGGATGGTTGAATTTTAAGAAACTTTTGATTTAAAGTCATGTTTTTTTTAAAAAAAAGGGGGAGGGGGGAAAGGGGGGATTCTTAGTGTAAAAACCTGGATCTAATTCTGCATCTAAAATGCAAGTTAGTCCTCGACAGCTCATTTAGTGACTGCTCAAACGGCACAGTGGTGAAATCCAATTTTTTTTTTTACTACGTTATGTGGGCGTGGCTTGGTGGGCATGGTGTGGCTTGGTGGGCGTGGCAGGGGAAGGATACTGCAAAATCTCCCTTCCCACCCTACTCCAGGGGAAGGATACTGCAAAATCCCCATTCCCTCACATATGTGTGAGGGGAACCTTTACCTAATTTTTTGGGGGGTGGGCCTAAAATTACCCCTACCCTGAAAATAAACCCGGGGGATGAGCGGGGTGGGGGGGGCAACTGTCTGGTTACAGCCCGCAGACCCTTTGGGGCAGCGTAAATACCGCTTTTGCCCTTCTCTTTCTGGGCGCAGCGCTTCTGCTTCTTGGGCCGCTTCCCTGAAGTTGGCAGCTCCGCGGCCATCTGCTTTGCTTTTTCCCTCTTTTTGGGAGGCTCGCGGGAGGCTTTTTGGCAAACGGGAGACAAATGGGGAGGGGGAACTTTCCTGCCTGTCATCTATTCCTCAAGCTCAGAACAGACTGAGGGAAGGACGGCAGGCAGGAAAATTCCCCCTCCCCATTTGCCTCCCGTTCGCCAAACAACCTCCATGCCGAACGCCGAAAGTTCAGAATGGAGGCGACGGTGCGTCCACAGCGCATCCAGCTCACCGAGTCTGGCCTGCTGCACCCCCCCAAAAAAGTAAGATCGCCTCAAAAATAAGCCCAAGTGCTTATTTTCAAGTCTAAAAGAAAATAAGACTTAAAAAGAAATTTAGACACGGTAGGTATTCCTGGACTTAACGGCCGTAAGGGTGCCTAAAATTTCTGCGCTAAAGTTGAGACATTTCTCGAGGGAGTTTTCGCCCTGTTTTGCGACCTTTCTGGCCAGAGTTGTGAAGCTGTTCAGGAAGCAGGAGAACATCAAAGTAAGACCGTGCCTTCTGTGGTGGTGGGAAGGAGGGAGCCTCTTCTGTTTGACAGCTAACCGACACGGAGCCTTTGGAGGAAAGAGCCGCTGTGGTAGGCCGCGTGGGAATTGGTGCATGCTGGGGGGAAATTTCTTCCAACAGCATTTCCCACGGGACGGGAGGCTGAGTCGGATGGACGGACGGCACATAATGCAGCTGAGGGATATGTGGCGATGCGGGCAAGGGCAAGGGAGGTGGTGGCGGAGGAGGAGAAGATGGAAGAGAAGAGCCAAGAGTGGCGTTGACGGAAGCGGTCTTGGAGACATCTTTAGGAAGGATCTGCGGTGGAGGAGAAGGTGGGACAGAGATGGTTCTTCTCAAAGAAAGGGGTGACGTAGCAGGAATAATAACCTGAGGGAAAAAAGCAGGAAGAAACATGAACAGGCCAAAGATACCTCGCCCAGAAATACTTGAAGGCACCAAAAGGAGATGATCATGGAGGTCAACCTTCTCCAATCTTCCCCGGGCACTTCCCAAAGGGTGGAGGTCAACTCCAGAAGTCTCGCCAATGGACACAAAGGCTGGGGGAGTCTGAGAGTTGAGGCCTACCCTTTTGGAAAGCAACAGGTTGGAGAAATGTAACGGTACCGTACCTCACTTTCCTGAAGGACGCAAACCCAACAAGAGCGAAAAAATGAACAACAACAAACAGAGGCCCCTCCCAAGTAGAAATGGAAAGCATGCATCTCTGTAGGCTTCCGAGATCCTTCTGCCCCCAACTGGATGGAGAAGCCTTCAAAAGGTATCTAATGGTGCTAGGTATTCCATCCAAGAAAACGGTGATCCAAGATCTCGCTTGGAAAAATCTGGGGGAAACTTTCAGTTTCTAAGGAACTGACCAACGATTGGCCCCTGTTGGAAACCCCGAATCAATTAGAGATGACAACAGCCCAGAGAAGTATGGACTATGAGCCAAACTGTACGGAAATCCAACCAACAAGACAACGTGTGGTGAACCTCAACCGATGGCCAATTTGAGAGGACTTCAACCAGGGAAACAAGCTTTATTTTGAATGTGCTTTTCTGGGTTCCAGCAGGATATTAACCCCCAGAAGAAAACAACAACAGAATAAAGAAGAGTTGGAAAGGGACTTTAGAGGTCTTCTAGCCCAACCCCCTCTCAAGCAGGAAATCCTAAACCATTTCAGACAAACGGCTGTCCAATCTCTTGTTTAAAAAAACTCCAGTGATGGAGCGCCTACAACTTCTGAAGGCCAAGCCGTTCCACTGATTAATTGTTCTCACTGTCATGAAATTTCTCCTTAGTTCTAGGTTGGTTCTTTCCTTGGTTAGTCTCCACCCATTGCTTCTTCTCCCACCTTCAGGTGCTTTGGAGAATAAGTATGTTCTCCAAATATACACTGGAGAATAAACCCACAATTGGCAAGGGATGGACCTCTCCCTTTTTTTGACATGCAACAAAGGACGCATCTGATTTTCTCTCCATTCAGAAGCGGCCTTGCTAACGTTCATCTCATCTCTCTTGGTCCTCAAGTGAAGGACCTCCATTCTCTGCTAATTCCTAATTTCCAAATCGGCCGTCAAGGCTCTTGTGTGGGCAAAGCACGAAGGGGTGGGGGGAAGCTTAAGAAATGATCTTGCTTTCATCTGCTGTAGGCATGACCAAGAAGAGGAGAAGATCCATCGGCCGTTGGCCATGGAAATGCTCCCCCTGGAAGGAACCAGAGATGTTCTGGAACCAGCATCCCAAAACTACCTTCCTTGTACCGACTGGAAGACTCCTTCGGAGCTCCCGGCTACCTTTTCTATTCGTTGACTACCATCTTTGTCCTTCTTCTGAGGCCTGGAGGTGATGATGACCCCCTCGGTCAACCAGTCGTCGGGACTCCGTTGACGTTCTTCGTCTTCGGCTTTGCTGATGCCCAGCCTGTCTTGAAGCTCTTCGATCAGGCGGTCTTGGGAGACGGTTTTATGGAAGAGGACCGGGCCCAGCTTGCGTCGCGGCGACAGATCGCGGCACATGGGATGCACATTGGAGATCTCTTTGGTTTTCCTGATCACGGACTTGATCTTTTAAGGAAGGGGAGGAAAAAGTTCAGGTTGAGTAAGCTTCACCCCCTCCCCCGGAACCGGACGGCACAGAATGCATGGTTTTGAGGTTGACCGGTGGTTAGTGGTCACAAGCCGGGGAAAGCAGAAATGACCCTTTCCTCAACTGGAGGAAAAGTCCTTTCAGCACAACCATAAGCAGCCGATTCATCGTTAGGAAAAGCTGTCCAACTGCAACCACATGCAGCACTGATGTTGTTAACTAGCTTGGTAATAAAACGTCCGCAAGAAAACAAGCTCAGAAAGCACCAAGGACCCCACAGTCCTCCTTTTCCTTCTCCTTCTCCTCTTCCTCCTCCTCCTCTTTCTCTTTCCTTCTCCTCCATTCTGCATCCCCCATTCCCTTCTAGCACTGATGATGTTACCTAGGTTGGTAATGAAACATCCGCAAGAAAACAACCAAGCTCAGAAACCACCAAGGACCCAACAATTCTCCTTCTCCTCTTTCTCTTTTCTTCTTCTCCTTTCTGCAACCCCCATTCCCCCTTCTAGCACTGATGATCTTACCTAGTTTGGTAATAAAACGTCCGCAAGAAAACAAGCAAGCTCAGAGAGCACCAAGGACCCCTCGTCTCTGGCCCGATCTACAGATCTCCTCCTTTACGAAACATGGAAGATTCAGCTCCTTTCAACCCTACCTGTATCTCAAAGGGGTTCAGAAACCCTGGAGTGCAGAAGGTGATTCCTATCTGCAGGTGAGCCCAATCCTTATCGTCTTAAGGTTGTCCCATTTCTCGCCATTCCTCTACTCAGCAGAGAGCCCAGCAAAAACCCAAAACACATTAAGAGCAGCACTTGGCCAAATCACCGTCCTACACCAGAGGCTGGTTGCGTCCATCTAGGACCGTGATGGCGAACCTATGGCACACGTGCCCGAAGTGGCACGGGGAGCCATGTTGCCTGGCATATGCGGCGCCAACCGTTCCTCTTCTGGGTTTCTGGCGCGCATGGGCACACGACAATCAGCTAGCTTTTGTGAGTGCGGCAGTACTGGAAACTGGAAGGGCTGGTCTTCCGGTTTCCGGCGTGACAATGCGTGCCGGTCACCTGACTGGCACGCACACATGCGCAACAGCAACCGGAAGACTTGCTTGCCAGCGCACATGCACACGCCGGAAACCGGAAGTACCTTATCCGCCGTGCGCAGCTCCTCTTCCTGGTTACGGCCCAGACAAGCGCAAAGTGCTCCCTTTTCAGCACTTGGTGCCAAAAAGGTTTGCCATCACTGATATAGAGCAGGGGTCACCAACCTTTCGGACCTCAGGGACCACTACATTCATAATTTTAAATCCCGCGGACCACTAATATGATTTGCCTAATGTCTGGTTGGGTGGGCGTGGCTAGGTGGTCATGTGATTGGGTGAGCGTGGCCAACTCGCTGTCACTCATGTCGAGGGGCGCCTCACTGGCCTCTACACACCCCCTCCCCTGCCAGCCACTCCTCGCCTGCCCACCTGAGCTCTTTAGGGCCCCATCAGTAAACAGTTGTTGGAGCTAAGCAGGCACCACGAGAAAGAGTTGGCAAAACAGCTCAGTTCAAATTGAAACTGGCCGAGAAGGAGGCTCAGCAGAAGCACCTCACTGAGGACTAGGAGCATAGGCTTTCCAAGCAGAGGGAAGTCCTGCGGGAGTGCAAGGCCAGGTACCGGCTCCTGGAGGCTCAGCCGGCTGAGATGGTCAGCCAATTCCAGGCCATGATGCAGTCCCACTGGAACAAGGCCCTCCGGCTCTTCGCCACCAGCGGCTCTTCCCTCCAGCCTTCACCCAAAGCCCCACACCAGGAGGCTGAAGCAGATCCCAAGTCTGAATTTCTGCCCCCCTCCAACACACACAAAAAAACCCTGAAGGGGGAGACTCTCTGCAGCAACACAAACGTTCATTGCAGGTATCTGTCCCGGGGACCGCAGTTTGAGGACCCCTGATTTAAGTGCAATATAAAAAATGCAAATAATTTTTTTGTGGACCACCAAAATTTTCTCACGGACCACCAGTAGTCCACGTACCACCAGCTGGTGACCGCAGATCTAGGAGAAGCATGCAAACCTCGCTAAATCCAGGCACAAACTCCAAAGCGCGTTTCATGCACAGGCCAAAGCAGAAGCAGCACGGAGACATCCCCTCCCTCGTGTGACTAGCTGGCTCATCTCTTCCCCATTCATCCGGATGCCTGCCTGGCTCGAAGTGGATATTCTCTCCACGGAGATTGTAGGATCAGCGATACTACGGTCCCGTTCTTCTTCCCGGATACGTTCGGCGGCCTTCGACGTAGCCGCGACACCGTTGGGAAGGCTGTTCTTTCTGGATCCCCTCTCGGCCACATCAGGACAGCTGTTTGCCCTCACCGGATCTTGGATTTCGGGCCTGTGGTTCGAGGCCTGCTGGACAGCCCAGCCTGGAAAACTCTCCCATCGTTCTACATTAAAAAGATCGGGGGGACCGACGTGAACGTCCTTCTTGAGGGACGTTCTCGGCACCAACAGAGACGTTTCTGAATTGCTCTGCCTGGTGTAACCCATTGTCCTCATTCCGTTCTCCTTGAAAAAAGGAGCTTTGGGGTGGAAGAGAGCTTTCTCTTCTTGGGGGGCTGGCCTCTTCGAACCCCTGCTCAGAACTGAAGGAATGTCTTCGCCGTTGAGGTTCTCCTCCTTCCAAGGTCCTCCTGGCTCCATGTTTTTTTGAGTTCCCGCACCATCCGCACCAATCCATAACAACTCGGGCTCTGAAGAAGAGACGTGTGACTTCTCAGGAGGGGTTTTGCTGGGTCCATCGGAGCTTGGGCGGGGGGTAGAAGCTTTACCAAGGGGGGGCTTGGTCCAAGGTCCGGCGGGGTGACGATGCAAAACATTGGAAGGAAGTTCTGGGATCGCGGCTACCGCTAAACCACTGCTTTTCTCATCAATGTGTAGGACCTCCAACTCAAGAGGGGCCTCGGAACTGGGGTGAGGCCCATCGTGTTTTGCCCTGTGGGGCTTTGAGGCACGTGGTGGTGGCACCGTATGGGATGGGACAGGTGGTCCAGAAGACAGCGGTAGGGAAGGCTCAGAGGACAGAGATATGGTGGAACTGGTCTGAAAGAGAAAGGAAGGCGGGAAGAAGGAAGGGAGGAGAGAGAGTGGGGGGGGGAAAGGAAGACGGGAGAAAAAGATGGAAACAGGATTGAAGGAAGAAGGAAGAAAGAAAAAGCAAAAAAAAAAAAAAAAGGCAAAATAGCGACAGAAAAATAAAGAGGGCCCTGCATTGAACTCACTCGAGTTAGTTCTGCCACCGATAGCCTCCCATCGACCAATACGCTCCCACAGAGAGGGACTCCTCAGGATGCCGTCGGTCAAACAATGTCGACTGGTGACCCCCAGGGGGAGAGCCTTCTCTGTGGGGGCACCTGCCCTCTGGAACGAGCTACCCCCGGAGATTCGTCTGGATCCCTGACCTTCGCACCTCTCGCCGCGCCCTCAAAACGCTATCGTTTCACCAAGCAGGGCTGGCCTAAATGCTATTTTAATGGGTGGTTTTCTATTTTAGCTCTTTCGGCCAAACTATTTAATATTTTTAAATTGTCTTTTAACTTTCATGTAGTTGTGGTTTTTATTTTTGGCTGTACACCACCCTGAGTCCTTCGGGAGAAGGGCGGTATAAAAATTCAATAAAATAAATAAAATAAAATAGTTAAAAGGCAAAAGGAGACCCAGGAAAATGGACATAAAAGGACTAATAATTCCTGGGTATAAAAATTCAATAAAATAAATAAAATGAAATAGTTAAAAGGCAAAAGGAGACCCAGGAAAATGGACATAAAAGGACTAATAATTCCTGTGGTTGAAGATGTGCCAACACCATCATCCCTAGGCCAGAAAGGAAGGTAGGTGGGGGGGGGGGACAAATGATAACAAGGAGGGGGCACCTTGAAGTCTGAAAGGGAAGCCATGAGCTCATCCAGCTCTCTGGTTGCTGAAGAGGCAGATATGCGGGTCTGTTGCTGGCTGGAGGCGAAACGCTGAGGACTGCTCATCCCTCCTTGATTCACAGTAATAGCTGGTCTAATGGAAGCAAACAAGACAGAAACAATCATATTTTTTTTTAAATTTGATTTATATGCCGCCCTTCTCCGGAGACTCAGGGCGGCTGACAATGCGCTAAGCAATAGCCTTCATCCTTTTATATATTTTATACAAACTCAGCTTCTTTCTTTCTTTCTTTCTTTCTTTCTTTCTTTCTTTCTTTCTTTCTTTCTTTCTTTCTTTCTTTCATTCTTTCCTTCCTTCCTTCCTTCCTTCCTTCCTTCCTTCCTTCCTTCCTTCCTTCCTTCTTTCTCTTTCTTTTCTTTTTTTTTTTAATTTGATTTATATGCCGCCCTTCTCCGGAGACTCAGGGCGGCTGACAATGCGCTAAGCAATAGCCTTCATCCTTTTATATATTTTATACAAAGTCAGCTTCTTTCTTTCTTTCTTTCTTTCTTTCTTTCTTTCTTTCTTTCTTTCTTTCTTTCTTTCTTTCATTCTTTCCTTCCTTCCTTCCTTCCTTCCTTCCTTCCTTCTTTCTCTTTCTTTTCTTTTTTTTTTTAATTTGATTTATATGCCGCCCTTCTCCGGAGACTCAGGGCGGCTTACAATGCGTTAAGCAATAGCCTTCATCCTTTTGTATATTTTATACAAAGTCAGCTTATTGCCTCCACAATCTGGGTCCTCAATTTACCTACCTTAGAAAGGATGGAAGGCTGAGTCGACCTTGAGCCTGGTGAGATTCGAACTTACAGTAATTGCAGACAGCTGGTCTTAATAACAGGGTGCTTTAGACCACTGTACTACCAAGGCTCTTGAGGTTTGCTTCCAGGAACAAAGACCCCCCCCCCTTCCCTGCCTCCCTTCCCAGCCTCCCCTGTGGCCTTAGGCTAAAGCACGGGTCAGCAACATGCGGCTCTGGAGCCGCATGTGGCTCTTTCACCCCTCTGCTGCGGCTCCCTGTCACCCAAAATATGCGTCACAACCGCCAATGTGCGACACCCACCGGCACACAATTTATTGAGCTTTTCAACCCCCGGTAGGCCAAGATAAATCCAAGAAAAGAAAAGTTTCAGAAGAAAACAGAAGGTTTAACTCGACTACATAGGCTAGTTTTTGTGGCCGCTCAAGAAATCGTCAGGCACGGGAAGGGTTTTTGTGGCTCCCGGTGTTTTCTTTTCTGTGGGAAACGGGTCCAAATGGCTCTTTGAGGGTTTAAGATTGCAGACCCCTGGCCTAGACAGCAGGCATGTCCAACTGGTTACTTACGGGACCGCCTGCTACCACCAATAGCCTCCCACCGGCCGGTACGCTCCCATAGAGAGGGGCTCCTCTGGGTGCCGTCGGCCAAACAATGTCGACTGGCGGCCCCCAGGGGGAGAGCCTTCTCTGTGGGGGCACCTACGATCTGGAACGAGCTCCCCCCGGAGATACGGAGGATCACGGATCTGCGCACCTTCCGCTGCGCTCTTAAGACCTTTTTATTCCACTGGGCAGGCCTGGCCTAATCTTTTCCCTCTTTTTAATTATACAAATTTTAATCGGTTTTTAAATGATTGGGGTGTTTTAATTTGTCCGGGCCAAATTGTTTAATTCGATTTTACTTTGTTTTTTAAATTTTGTATTTATGTATTTTTACTGTTTGGCTGTTCACCGCCCTTCGGGAGTAGGGCTGTATATAAATCAAATTAATAATAATAATAATAATGATAATAATAGTAATAATAATAACAACAACAACAACAACAACAACTCACAGCCCATGGGCCACCCCCCTCACAAGATCATTAAAAATATTTAAAAATTAAAAGGAAATGTGTTATTTATGCACAAACTCTATGAACTACGTTAATTAGATTATAGGTCGTTCTCCACTTAAAGCCATTCCTTTGGAAACTCTGGGAGTTGGGAGTCCACCCCATCTTAAAGCATGCTGGCCAGGGAATTCTGGGAGTCGAAGTCCACATATCTGAAAATATGCTGACTGAAGAATTCTGGGAGATGATGTCCATGCATCTTAAAACATCCTGGCCAGAGAATTCTGGGAGTTGAAGTCCATGAATCTTAAAACATACTGGCTGGGGAATTCTGGACGTTGAAGCTGAAATCCATGAATCTTAAAACTTGTTGGCTGGGGAATTCTGGGAGTTGAAGTTCACCCATCCTGGCCAGAGAATTCTGGGCACTGAAGTCCACCCATCTTAAATCATCCTGCCCAGGGAATTCTGGGAGTTGAAATCCACCCATCTTAAACCATTCTGGCTGGGGAATTCTGGGAATTGAAGTTCACCCATCTTAAATCATCGTGGACAGGGAATTTTGGGAGTTGAAGTCCATCCATCTTAAACTATCCTACCCAGGGAATTCTGGGAGTTGAAGTTCACCCATCTTAAACCATTCTGACTGGGGAATTCTGGGAGTTGAAGTTCACCCATCTTAAACCATCGCGGACAGGGAATTCTGGGAGCTGAAGTCCATCCATCTTAAAACATGCTGACTGGGGAATTCTGGGAGTTTATTTTTATTTTATTTTTATTTTATTTTGAATTTGTATACCGCCCTTCTCCCTGAGGACTCAGGGCGGTGAACAGCCAAGTAAAAACATCAAATACAAATATTAAAATACAGTTAAAATATACATATATAAATTTGGCCCCATTAATTAAAAAATCCCCCCATCTTAAACCATCCTGTCCAGGGAATTCTGGGAGTTGAAGTTCGCCCATCTTAAATCATCCTGCCCAGGGAATTCTGGGAGTTGAAATCCACCCATCTTAAACCATTCTGGCTGGGGAATTCTGGGAATTGAAGTTCGCCCATATTAAACCATCGTGGACAGGGAATTCTGGGAGCTGAAGTCCGTCCATCTTAAAACATGCTGACTGGGGAATTCTGGGAGTTGAAATCCACCTATCTTAAACTATCCTGCCCGGGGAATTCTGGGAGTTGAAGTTCACCCATCTTAAACCATCCTGCCCAGGGAATTCTGGGAGTTGAAGTTCACTCATCTTAAACCATTCTGGCTGGGGAATTCTGGGAATTGAAGTTCGCCCATCTTAAACCATCGTGGACAGGGAATTCTGGGAGTTGAAATCCACCCATCTTAAACCATTCTGGCTGGGGAATTCTGGGAATTGAAGTTCGCCCATCTTAAACCATCGTGGACAGGGAATTCTGGGAGTTGAAATCCACCCATCTTAAACCATTCTGGCTGGGGAATTCTGGGAATTGAAGTTCGCCCATCTTAAACCATCGTGGACAGGGAATTCTGGGAGTTGAAATCCACCCATCTTAAACCATTCTGGCTGGGGAATTCTGGGAATTGAAGTTCGCCCATCTTAAACCATCGTGGACAGGGAATTCTGGGAGCTGAAGCCCGTCCATCTTACAACATGCTGACTGGGGAATTCTGGGAGTTGAAATCCCCCCATTTTAGAGTTGGCCAAGGTTGAGAAGCACCGTCCTAATGGGAGGCACCACGAATTCCCCTCTCTCTCCAGAAACCGTCACACCTTAGCCGGATGGATTGTAATCAGGGGGCTATACTCACACAGGACTAGGCACCGAGCTTTCCAGTTCATCCAGAAGGCTCTCCACGCTGGGGCACACTTCTTCCACCCCCGGCCCCCCATTCCACTTGGGCTTCTCTTTCCCTGGGGCTGCGGGCTGTGCGGCCAAAGAGGTAGTGTTCTCCAGGAGGCTGTAGGGGGAGCCGGTCCCACCAGGCCGCGAGGGGCTTCCTCCTGCATTCTCATCTTACAAGTCAAAAAAATAAATAAAATAAATACAGACAGGACTTGCAAGCACGTTTCCCATTAAAAAGGCGGAAATATATATATATTTTAAAAAACCGGTGGCCTTCTAATGAACAACTCATCCGTGGGACAGTTTCGATGCTCCATCCCTGGAGGTTTCCAAGAAGAGGCTGGACAGCCATTTGTCTGAAATGGCACAGGGTCTCCTACGTAAGCAGGGGGGGGTGGACTAGAAGACCTCCAAGGTCCCTTCCAACTCTGTTATTCTGTTTGGTGACTGTGAGAACAATTAACTTAAAACCATCCCTTCGGGAACTCTGGGAGTTGAAGTCCATCCATCTTAAAACATGCTGACTGGGGAATTCTGGGCATTGAAGTCCATTCATATGAAAGCATCCCCTGCCCAGGGAATTCTGGATGTTGAAGTCCACTCATCTTAAACCAACCTGGCCAGGGAATTCTGGGAGTTGAAGTCCACTCATCTTAAAACACCATGGCCTGGGAATTCTGGGCATTAAAATCCACCCATCCTGCCCAGGGAATTCTGGGAGTTGAAGTCCACTCATCTTAAACCAACCTGGCCAGGGAATTCTGGGAGTTGAAGTCCACTCATCTTAAACCAACCTGGCCAGGGAATTCTGGATGTTGAAGTCCACTCATCTTAAAGCATCGTGGCCAGGGAATTCTGGGCATTAAAATCCACCCATCCTGCCCAGGGAATTCTGGGAGTTGAAGTCCACTCATCTTAAACCAACCTGCCCAGGGAATTCTGGGAGTTGAAGTACACTCATTTTAAACCAACCTGGCCAGGGAATTCTGGGAGTTGAAGTCCACTCATCTTAAAACATCATGGCCAGGGAATTCTGGGCATTAAAATCCACCCATCCTGCCCAGGGAATTCTGGGAGTTGAAGTCCACTCATCTTAAACCAACCTGGCCAGGGAATACTGGATGTTGAAGTCCACTCATCTTAATCCAACCTGGCCAGGGAATTTTGGGCATTAAAATCCACCCATCCTGCCCAGGGAATTCTGGATGTTGAAGTCCACTCATCTTAATCCAACCTGGCCAGGGAATTCTGGGCATTAAAATCCACCCATCCTGCCCAGGGAATTCTGGGAGTTGAAGTCCACTCATCTTAAACCAACCTGGCCAGGGAATTCTGGATGTTGAAGTCCACTCATCTTAATCCAACCTGGCCAGGGAATTCTGGGCATTAAAATCCACCCATCCTGCCCAGGGAATTCTGGGAGTTGAAGTCCACTCATCTTAAACCATCCTGCCCAAGGAATTCTGGGCATTGTGAATGCTCCATCACTGGAGCTTTTCAAGAAGAGATTAGACAGCCATTTGTCTGGAATGGCACAGGGTCTCCTTGCTCAAGCACGGGGTTGGACTAGAAGACCTCCCAAGGTCCCTTCCGTTCTTCTGCCGTTGTTCTTCCTAACCAAAGCAAAGCTATCCCGCTCCAATTTTTCGGGGCCCACTTTTCTATTCCTTGCCCTCCCTTCCCTTCTCCTGGGCAGCTTCTAGCAGCTGCAAGAGACATGCCACAAACTCAGGAAGTGCATTTCCGTTGTGGCAACGGGTGCATAACGGACAGGCGTCAGACGTGGGCGTCAAGACCTCTGAGTAGTTCCGGACTCTGAGTAGATCAGAATAGGGAACCCAAAGCAGCACAAGTGAAGGCTGCTTATATTATAAGGTTATAAGGTTAGCCGCACCTTGCGAGTCTGAATGGGGTTAAAGGTAAAGGTAAAGGTTCCCCTGGCACATATGTGCTAGTCGTTGCCCCCTCTCCCAATCGCGTGATCCTAACCCTAGAGCCCAGCCCCTCGTACCTGTGGGGCTGCCAGGTGAGGGGTTGTGCTGCACAGCGTTCAATTCCAGGAGGAGCCGATCCAGTTCGGACAAGTTATTGCCTAAGGAGGAGCTCATCAGGGTAGGAGATGGTTCTGCAGACTTCTGCTTGTTGGGGAAACTGAGGTTCAGGGGATAAAGAGCCTGTTATTTGGAAGTGACCAGCGCTCTGATTGAACCAGTTCCCTCCCTCCCTTCCTTCCCTCCCTTTCTGCCTTCCTTCCTTCCTCCCTTCTTCCTCCTTCCACTTTTCCTTCCTTCCTTCCTCCCTCCTTCCACCTTTTCTTCCTTCCTCCCTCCCTCCCTCCCTCCACCCTTCTTCCCTCCTTCCTTCCACCCTTCCTTCTTCCACCCTTCTTCCCTTCTTCTCTCCCTCCACCCTTCTTCCCTCCTTCCTTCCACCCTTCTCCCTCCTTCCTTCCTTCCTCCACCTTTTCTTCCTTCCTCCCTCCCTCCCTCCAACCACCCTTCCTTCCTTCTTCTCACCATTCCTTCCTTCCTTCTTCCACCTTTCCTTCCTTCCTCCCTCCCTCCACCCTTCTTCCCTCCTTCCTTCCACCCTTCCTTCCTTCTTCCACTTCTTCCCTTCTTCCCTCCCTCCACCCTTCTTCTCTCCTTCCTTCCACCCTTCTTCTTCCTTCCACTTTTCCTTCCTTCCTCCCTCCCTCCCTCCACCTTTTCTTCCTTCCTCCCTCCCTGCACCCATCCTTCCTTCCTTCTTCCACCTTTCCTCCCTTCCCACCCCATCCTGACCCCAGGGGCTGAAAAAGCTAGATAATACAAGAAACAAGGGATGGAAACTGATCAAGGAGAGATTTAACCCAGAAATAAAAAGAAAATTTCCCAGCAGTGAGAACCATTAACCAGCGGAACAGCTTGCCACCAGAAGTTGTGGATGCTCCATCCCTGGAGGCTTTTAAGAGATTGGACAAACCATTTGTCCATGGAAGGGTCATCTAGTCCAACCCCGTGCTTAAGTAGGATGCCCTACACCAGTGTTTCTCAACCTTGGAAGCTTGAAGATGGGTGGACTTCAACTCCCAGAATCCCCCAGCCAGCACCCATCTTCAAGCTTCCAAGGTTGAGAAACACTGGTGTAGGGCATCCTACTTAAGCAGGGGGTTGGACTAGATGACCTCTGAGGTCCTTTCCGACTCTGTTATTCTAATAAAAGTGTGGGGGGGAAATAGAATACCTATAGACGTGTTCCTCGTCGTTGGCACGCGAAGGAGAGATGGCACACTCTCTGGGCACCGAGGCACTGGCACTATACATAGGAGATTGAGACGGCGGCTGTAAAAACGAATTTTATTTAAATAGGTTAAATAAACATATCAACATTTCTACCAGAAGACCAAACTCGACCTGCGCTACAAAAAAAAAAAAAAATCTGTGGCAGCTATAAAAGGTAAGTCCTCGACCTACGACCCCAACATTTCTTTTGCTAAACTTAGGGACCGTTCAAAGTTACGTCATCACTGGGAAAAAAAAAAACCAGTGACTCGTGACGGACGTTTTTCACACTTAACGACCGTTGGCAGCATCCCCATGGTTCATGGGGTGAAAATTCAGATGCTTGGCAACGGTCTCATACTTATGACGGTTGCAACGTCCCGGGGGGGGTGTCGGGTGATCCCCTTTCACGACCAAGTCAACGGAGAAGCCAGATTCACTTAGCAGCCGAGTTACTAACTGAGCAACGGCAGTGATTTACCTGAACTGTGGCAAGGAAGGGCCGTAAAAATGGGGGCGAAACTGCCGTCGCAAATGTCTCGTTTAGCGACATAAATGCTGGGCTCAATTGCGGTCCTAAGTGGAGGATTTTCTGTGTGGTTTTTTAAAAAAGAGAGTGGGAGGGAAACGCAGATCATTTATGAAAACTAGCTTCTCTTTAGTAGACATGCTGGATGGAAATTCCGAAACGGGAAACAAACAGGATACAGAGCAAACAATTAAAATCTGTGTTCACGATTGTCCTTTCCGGAAACACAACTCACGTTTTCACCTCCTCTCTTCTGTGGATTTTACAGATAGTCCTCAACTTACAACAGTTCATTTAGTCATCTCCTTTTAATAACCCCATAATGCCTTGCAGGGTGGAGTCTGGGCAACTGGATAGAGCTGAGTTTTTTTTTACTGGCCGGATGCCCTTCCTGTCGCCACTACGGAGTTTAGTTCAGCAGGTATATCCTCATTGTGCCCAGGCAGAAAAATATCTGCCTCTACCTAGGATCGAACTCACAGCCTCCTGATTTGTGAGGCGAGAGCTTCCCCTTTAGGCTGTCGCACCGCTCCATTTGATCTTCATTTCTCTCCATAGTAAATTATTGTGTTTTATTCCAATTTCATTTTAAATTGTATTTTACTCCCAATTCCATTTTACGTTGTTTTTAATAGGATTTTAGTAATGTGTATTTTGATATGGCCTATGGGCTGATCGATAAAACTAAAGTTGTTAAAAGGAATCATGCAGTCGTTAAGCGAATCAGCGGAAGCGAAGGCATCCATCTTATGAGGTCGTAAAAACGGGGATGGGGAAGACCATGTCACTACTCTGCATATCTCCTCAATGGAGGCCTGTAGTGGCCGCACTTCTAGTGGAATAGGGTGTCACTCGACGGAGCAACGGAATATGATTTGGCGATGCACGACCGTACCCACCGGCCTATTGTTAATGCTGTGACTTTATTACCCAACTTGGAAGGTTGGCACGACACAAACAGGGACTCCGATCTCCGAAAGGAAGCTGTCCTCTTGATATAGATGTGGAGGGCCCTCCTGGCGTCCAAGGGGTGCCATTTCCTCTCTAGGGTATGGGTTCAGTGGCGGATTAAGGCTCACTGGTGCAGGGGTGAAATGCTCCCGGTTCGGACCGGATCGCCCGATCCGGGTAGCGATGGAGGCGGGTGGTTCGGAGAACCGGTAGCAAAAATCCCTCCCCCCCCTCAATTGCCCAGCTGAGCCGCGCAATCATCAGAGGCTTTTTTTTTAATTTTTAAAAGCATTTTTTCTACAACCTCTTCAGCCGAAAAAATGCTTTTAAAAGTTAAAAAAAAAAAAAAAAAAAACTCTGATGATCCCACGGCTCAGCTGGGATCGTCAGAGGCTTTTAAAAGCATTTTTTCTACAACCTCTTCAGCCGAAGAGGTTATGGAAAAAAATGTTTTTAAAAGGAAAAAAAAAAGCCTCTGCCGATCAGGCAAGTCAGCTGGGATCGTCAGAGGCTTTAAAAGCATTTTTTTTTACAACCTCTTCAGCCGATGAGGTTGTAGAAAAAATGGTTTTAAAAGTTAAAAAAAAAAAAAAAGTTGGCCACGCTCATCAGTCATATTACACCCCCCCACCACCACCACCAAGCCAAGTTTAGGCTACCTAAAAGTTTGACAAAAAAATGCAATACAACATCCATTTTAATGTTTCACAAGTTTAATGCATCAAAGTTCCAATTGTCTTGACTTGGAAAGCATTTTTTTCTACATTTTATTTTCGCAAAACCACCGAAAACACCCTCGAAATTAATACTTCTCAGAACATCTGCTTCAATTTGTTTTTCTTCAATCCAAGTTTTTTTTTTAATTTTATTTTATACCTTGTTTCCCCCAAAATAAGACGTCCCCTGATAATAAATCCAATCGGGCTTTTGAGTGTATTGGGCAGTAAGGCCAAGTGCTTATTTCAGGGTTCAAAAAAAATATAAGACAGGGTCTTATTTTTGGGGAAACACGGTATTATTTATATATATCGATGTGTGAATGGTGTGATACCCGAGTTACATACACTTCAATAAAAATAAACATCATATTATTATACACAATTATAACTTTTCATTTTCATTGTGTCATATTATTTGGGCATATCCTTTAACTTCAGTTCTAAACCTTCTTCTTACTCTTACTCTTCCATATATCTTAATATATTCAGGGGTGAAATCCAGCAGGTTCTGGAGAAGCAGTTGCAGAAGTTTTGCGTAGTTCGGAGAACTGGCAAATAACAACTCTAGCTGGAGTGGGGTGGGAGTGGAGATTTTGCAATATCCTTCCCCCAGGAGTGGGGTGGGAATGGAGATTTTGCAATATCCTTCCCCCAGGAGTGGGGTGGGAATGGAGATTTTGCAATATCCTTCCCCTGCCACGCCCACCAAGCCATACCCGCAGAACACGTAGTAAAAAAAATTGAATTTCACCACTGAATATATTGGTATATTTATACACCAGTTGCCCTCTAATTTCTATCTCTATTTTAGCTTTTTTTCCCCTCCTGTCCCTATAATATGCAAAGATTTATTTTCTATTCTCTATTACACATTTTTTTTTTACAAAACATTCTTTCGTTTTCTAATCTTCCAATTAAAAACTTAAATTTTTTCTTCATACCTCTCTGTTCGTATTTCCCATCCTTGAGATTCTACTATGAAGACACGTTTACATCAAAATATCAAATCACCTGTTATTTAGTTCTAGCATTTCACAATTAGCCATATTTTGATATATATAGATATATATTTAACTATCACATGACACACAGAGTAATTATGCAACTTATATACTTCTAATATGAATGCACGTTATTAAAACCCTTTCAAATGTTTAATACACACAGCGAGGCAAGTCTTTCTGGAACCACAACTGATCTCTCTGGGTTTTCTCACATTTCAGTTGTGGGAAAGACCTCTCTGCTGTGCAGTTGGTGAGCATTAATGTTAACACACACACAAAAAAAATTCTTAACGCAATTTCAACATTTGGAAAGGCGCTCTCTAGTTTGTCTTCTTGCAATTGTGTTGTCCCACGTGAGCGAAATATGTTTTCTTGGTTGTTTTAAACATAAGAATGGACCTGCTGAAGCTCTGTAGACAAGAGTGATTGTTCACGTCCTCTGGATAAGCAACAATAAGTCTCTGACAGCTCTTTGGGTACCTTTCACTTTCTGATCATTAGAAACTAGGACCCTTGTTAACAACATCCGTCAGACAAGAGAATTTGATGTACACTGAGAGCGCATGCAGCAAAAACCAAGTCCTTGTGCGTCCAATCACACTTGGCCAAAAAAAAAGAATTTTTTTTCTATTTTTCTATTTTTTATTTATTTTTTTTCTATTTTTTATTTTTTGTAATTTTTTTTATTTTTTGTAATTTTTTTTGTAATTCTATTCTATTCTATTCTATTCTATTCTATTCTATTCTATTCTATTCTATTCTATTCTATTCTATTCTATTCTATTCTATGTACACCTTTCCTCTCCTCTTCCTTTCTCTTTAGAGAATCCCTACCGACATCCAACTCAGGACAATCCAGTAACAGAGTTGGAAGGGACCCTGGAGGTCATTTAGCCCAACCCCCTGCTGAATCAGAAACAGTTCTATCTGAGTATCAGAAACTAAGCCTGGGCCCCTAACCTTTGTAGGGATGGGGGTTTTCGGAGATGTGGATGAAGAGAGGAGGGGGGCATCTCCTTTCGAATGATCCTTCCTCTGATCACGCTCGTGATCACCCAAATGTGTCGCTTCAGCAGAGCAAAAGTCCATCTCCCACGTGCAGCTTTTCACTAGGGACCACACCTGGTCTTTTGGCAAGGAAGGAAAAAAATAAGTTGACTCGCATTCAAAGACATGCCCAGGCAGTTCAAAAAGGGGAGGGGGGGGGAGAGAGAGAGAGAGAGAGAGAGAGAGGGAGAGAGAGACAGGAAAAGGAAGTACATGGGATTAAAAAAGGTAAAAGGTTCCCCTCGCACGTATGTGCTAGTCGTTCCCGACTCTAGGGGGCGGTGCTCATCTCCGTTTGTCTGGCAGGATCCTCCAGGATCTGGACACTGATTAAGTTGACTAGATGGGTAAGCCATGGCCTTCTGGGCCAGTGAGGAGACAAGAGTAGGCTCTCCACTCTCTCCGCCAGCACTTTCCCAATTACCCCTCGGATGAGGGGAAGCGGGAGGAAAGGCGTAGAGCAGCCCGCAGGGGCCATGGAATGTGGAGCGCGTTGACCTCTTCCGCCCCTGTTGTGGCGAACCGGGCGTAGAACTTGGGTAGCTGGCTGTTTGGCGGGGTGGCGAACAGGTGCTGGGTTGGAGAGCCAAACCTTTTGGACAGTGTCCTGAACAGCTCGGGGTGCAGGCGCCATTCTGCGGGGTTGACTGCTGCTCGGCTGAGCCAGTCCGCCTGTACATTGGATGTTCCCCAGAAATGTTCAGCTGGCAGAGATAGAAGATGCCATCCCGCCCAGTGCCCCAAGTGCCCGGCTTCTTGCATGAGGGAGAGGTGTTGGATTGCAACTTCCAAGTGGGATCTTTTTGTTCCGTTTTTTTGAGACGGGGCAGTGAATAAAGAACCTTGGGGACATAGAGAGAAAGTCGAGAGCGAAGCCTAGTCGGATGGCGTTTAGGACTTACGCCCCTGCGGTCGTTTCCTCCCATTGAGCCGCGAAGAGGCTTAGCCAGCCACCAATGGGAGGGTTGGATTTGAAGTTATCTGGAGGTGTGCTGGAAAGGACGACCTCCTCCGCCTCCGCCTCGAAATGGCCGTTTGGCCTGGAACTGCTGCTGTCTGTTGTTGTCTCGGAAGTTGGGCCTATCCGATTGGCGATCCTGATGCTGGAAGTATGCCCTCTGTGGTTGGGAGAAGTTGTGTGCGGCATCGCCTGGTCTGAAGTTTGGCTTCCGAAAGTAGTTCGCGGCTCGATGTTCGGAACGTCTGGACACCGAGGGCAGGATTTTCTTTTTGTCCTTGGTCTCTATGAGGATAGGCTCTAAGGCCTCTCCGAACAGCTTATCGCCTTTGAAGGGGGCAGAAGCCAACTTCCACTTGGACTTCATGTCTGCCTGCCAGTGACGGAGCCACAGCAGTCGTCGGGCCGTCACGGCGGAGGCAATGGCCCTGGAAGCGAATCTGGCCGTGTTCAGGGTGGCATCGGCAGAGAATTCTGCTGCTGCTATCAGCTTGTTGAGGTCCTGGTGACTGCGGACGTCGGTGGCTGGGATTCTGTCTTGCAGCTGTTTGAGCCAGAGCAAGGACGTTCTATTGAAGAAGGAAGCAGCCGTAGCCGACTTAACCGACCAGGCAGCCGAATTGTGGACTTTGCGGAGTGTCAGCTCCGCCCTCCTGTCTTCTGGATTTAAAGCGTCCTCCGCGTCATTGGACATCATGGTGGAGGAGGCTAAGGCTGCCACGGGCGCATCGATTGATGGCATTTGTAGTGCCTCAGAGAGATTTGGGGCCACATTGTACAAACGCTTGTCAATCGAGCTTGCGGCTGGATATCCCCCTGGTACGGCCCATTGTCGCTGGACAACATCCAGGAACAATTTCGGGGAGGGGATCTCCTCGTTATCGGTGGCAGGCTCTGAGAACAACAAATTATTGGGGTCAGATAAGCCCAAAGCCGGATCTGACTCGGCTGGGTCCATTCCCAGCCGGGCTGTGGTCTTGGCTTTGTAGAGAAGTGACTTAAACAAGGCAGGGCGGAAGAGCCCTGTGACGGGTAAGTCCCTTGTATTATCGGGCGCAGGAGGCTGCCCCTGGGGTACAGGGTTCTCAGGGGCTGGAGAGGCTGCCGGTCGGTTCTGTTGCATGCCCGCGGCAATGCCCTGAGCGATAGCCTGTGAGATGATCAGCCTCATTCGTGGGGAGATTTCCGGCTCCTGCGCCTCCTTCGGGCGGAGTCCCGCCGCTGTAGGAGTGAAGGTAGCCTCTGGGGTCGGCTTTGCCCTCTTAGGAGCCGGCTCCTCCCAAGGGCTTTCGGATGGGAGTAGATTTGAAACAGAAGGAAGGGACATGAGCTCATCGGGTTCTAACTCGGGCTGAGAAAGTTGTTCTCCGGCGCCATCCGGCGACCAAGTCAGGCCAGTCGCCTGACGGACCTCTTTTGTTAGAGGTTGTGACGGTTGAGAAGCGCGGGAACTGTTAGGTTCGTCCACCGGGGGGCTCTCTCGCACCGCCTCCCTTTCTGCGTTGGCAACAATGTCTCTGTCTAAGGCCTTCGGGCGGCTTTGGGCGGAGGAATCCTCGGCCTTGGTGGCCTTTCTGGAGGAGAGCAATGCCTTCGCCTTAATTCTGGCCGCAGCTCCTCTAATAGCCAAGTTGGGCTTGGCAGAGGCGCGTTTCTTTAAAACCCGGGGCTTGGGGGCCGGTAAAGTCAGTTCTTCCCCACTCACGTTTTCCTCGTGGTTGTCTCCCGCTGCGGTCGGCTCCATTTTCCAGGCTCGGAGAAAGCAGACGTGGTCTCTGTGGGTTGGAAATGTGGCTTGTTTGCAGGAGTATGCGCCGGAAAAACCCGGGCAGTGACTCAAATCCTTTCCGAATCTCCCTTTTTTTGCAAGGACTGCGCAATGTTCCAAAAGGGACCTCAAAAGGCTTTCCAAGGAGAAAGGGACGCTTGCTGGGGCTCGGCCTCCTGCTTGTAGAAGTGGGGGAGAGGGAAAATGGGGGGGGGGTCCTTCAAATTCTCTCTTCTCAGGGTGGAAGGATCCAGAGGAGGAGGAGGAGGAGCAGAGGACAAAGGCGTCTATCCTTGCTGAAGGCCTCAGTTGGAAAGAATCAGCAAAAGGGGAAGTCGACACAGGAGAGGCGTGGCTCGGCTTGAATGACTCAGTCTGACGAGCAGGAAGGCAGAGAAAAGTTTAACCCATTCCTTGGATTTTCTCTCTCAGCACACACAGACTCAAAAAGGAGAAATATACAGCAATGCAGCCTTGCTGGATAGTTTGTTTGAGGAGGGTCTTGGGAATGGAAGGAGGCAGCAAAAGTTTAACCCATTCCTTGGAGTCTCTCCCAGCACAGACTCAAAAAGGAGAAGAAATGCAGCTTTGCAGGATAGTTAGTTTGAGGAGGGTCTTGGGAATGGAAGGAGGCAGCAAAAGTTTAACCCATTCCTTGGAGTCTCTCCCAGCACAGACTCACAAAGGAGAAGAAATGCAGCTTTGCAGGATAGTTTGTTTGAGGAGGAATGGAAGGAGGCAACAAAAGTTTAACCCATTCCTTGGAATCTCTCCCAGCACAGACTAAAAAGGAGAAGAAATGCAGCTTTGCAGGATAGTTTGTTTGAGGAGGGTCTTGGGAATGGAAGGAGGCAGCAAAAGTTTAACCCATTCCTAGGATTCTCTCCCAGCACAGACTCACAAAGGAGAAGAGTACAGAAATGCAGCTTTGCTGGATAGTTTGTTTGAGGAGGGTCTTGGGAATGGAAGAAGTGACACAGTTGTTAAGAATGCTACAATGGGCATAAATGATGACCAGTCATAAGTGCGAAGACCGGTCAAAAGTGCGAGGACCTGTCAGAAATCACTTTTTTCAGCCCTCTGGGTAGTCCTTTTGTGCATATGGACTACTCAGAGGGCTGAAAAGGTTATTTTTGAGTGGTCCTCGCACTTTTGACCAGTCCTCGAACTTACGACGGTCCTCCCATTTTACGTTTTTTTGCCCTATCTTATCACCATGGTGAAGAGAAGCAGTTGTGAAATGAGTGACATGGTTGTTAAGAATGCTGCACGGGCATAAATGTGAGGATGGTCATAAGTGTGAGGACCAGTCATAAGTGCGAGGACCTGTCAGAAATGACTTTTTTCAACCCTCTGGGTAGTCCTTTTGTGCATATGGACTACTCAGAGGGCTGAAAAAGTTATTTTTGACTGGTCCTCGCACTTTTGACCGGTCCTCGAACTTACGACTGTCCTCACATTTTACGTTTTTTGCCCGATCTTATCACCATGGCCACCCAGTCACATGACCAGCTAGCCATGCCCATCCAGTCACATGACCTCCAAGCCACGCCCACAAAATAAGTCACGCCCACAGAACTGGTAGTAAAAAAAAATTTAGAACCCACCCCTGGTCTTGGGAATGGAAGGAGGCAAAAAAAGTTTAACCCATTCCTTGGATTCTCTCTCAGCACAGACTCAAAAAGGAGAAGAATACAGCAATGCAGCCTTGCTGGATAGTTTGTTTGACGAGGATGGTGGGAATGAGTCTTGTTTTGGTCGGAAGGCAGGACAAGAAGCGACGGGTGGAAACTCATCAAGGAGAGAAGCAACTTAGAACTAAGGAGAAATTTCCTGACAGTGAGAACTATTAACCTGTGGAACTCCTTGCCTCCAGAAGTTGTGAATGCTCCAACACTGGAAGTTTTTAAGAAGAGATTGGATAACCATTTGTCTGAAGTGGTGTAGGGTTTCCTGCCTAAGCAGGGGGTTGGACTAGAAGACCTCCAAGGTCCCTTCCAACTCTTGTTATTCTAAATCTCTGGTCTACAAATAAAGGAACCCTTTTCAAACAGCGGCCACAGCACGACTGACTCTTGCCTCAATTTATGTCCTTGCAAAGATGATCATTGCGACAGGATCCCAAAGAATAACTTTAGAAAAAGCCAATTATGATCTCATAACTGAAGACCTCTCATCTCCTGATTGGCAAACTCTGTTCACTGGCTGCACCACTGCCGATGACCATGCTAACATCTTTTTAAAGGTAAAGGTTCCCCTCGCACATTTGTACTAGTTGTTCCCAACTCTAGGGGGCATGTCCGTTTCAAAGCCGAAGAGCCAGCGCTGTCCAAAGACGCCTCCGTGGTCACGTGGCTGGCATGACTCAACGCCAAAGGCGCACGGAACGCTGTTCCCTTCCCACCAAAGGTGGTCCCTATTTTTCTACTTGCATTTTTTACCTGCTTTCGAACTGCTAGGTTGGCAGAAGCTGGGACAAGTCACGGGAGCTCACCCCGTTACGCGGCGCTAGGGATTCGAACCGCTGAACTGCCAACCTTTCGATCGACAATCTCAGCGTCTTAGCCACTGAGCCACCCGCGTCCCTAAAGTATAACTTTAGAAAAATCCAATGACGTTCTCCTAACTCTCATCTCCTGATTGGCAAACTCTGTTCACTGGACGCCGATAACCACGATAACATCTTTTTAACCCAAAGTCAAAAAGAATCGTCGAATTACCTGTTGGGGAGGATTTCTCGGAAGGACGGGGTTCCATTGCTCCAAAGAGATGCTGACGGTCCCGTTCAAGGCCTCGGTGGTAGGTGGAGGTGGTACCGGCGGAGGCAGAGAAACTTCTTGGTAGGTGTGATTTCCAGTTGGATAGGAATACGAGGTTTCCTCCGACAGAAACACCGGCCGTTTGGAGATATGGGAGGTAGTGGATTCCAGATCTGCCAGCAAGGCGTCTGTGTGGGGAGGGGGGGGGGCAAATGGGAGGGGGAAAGCCACAAGCAAAGGAGAAAAAAAAAAGTTGCTGGGATTGACGTCAACAGAATTACCTTCCCTCTTTAACCACGTTTCCAACTCAAGCGTTTAAGCGAGGCCCCTGATTTTTGTCCCATAGTTAAAAATCATTATTGGTGGATCTCGAGTGGATCAAAAGACCACTTGCCCCCCCCCCCCAAAAAAAGGAAAAGAAAAGTGCTTTGTACACTAAAAAAAAAAAAAAAGGCAGAAGGGTGTGACAGCTCAGCTCTCGCAGCCCTGCTCAAGAGGAACTGGAGAGAGGCAGAGACGACTGAAGACTGAAATCAGCTAATTACAAGTTTTGGCACGGCGAAATCAAGTCAAAACATGGCCGCAAGCAATCCTCGGGGCGAAAACGGAGATCTCTGAATCGGGCCGAAAACCCAGGAAGAGAAACATCATCGGTTAGCAAAAGATGGGGCTCTTCCCCCTGCTTTCCAGGTGCAGAGAGTTTCACCTGGGCTGCAGGTAACCGCCATTCCGCTTCCGGAAACGTGTTAGGGTCAAATTGCAAAATTCCTCATTCGGATTTCCTCGACGTGCTGAGTCAGGTTGCACATTCCCTAAAAGGAGAGACGTTGGTCTCTTCTAAAATCACGCAATACCTTCGGAAAAGGCAGGAAAGAAAACTGCAACGTGGAAGGGCCGGGGGGGCTTTGGAGCTGTAACTTTCCCACCCTTCTTCCATCAGATACTAAAATAGGGCTGAAGAAACCGGGTGGTAAGATGAGATTAGCTCATTTTGTCGTAGAGAAAGCCAGACGAAAATGGAATTGCTGGGGACTCTCTGAGCTTGGTGCTTTGTGAGCAGACGTTTTATTACCCAACTAGGTAACACCATCAGTGCTAAAAGGCAGAGAGGAGGAGGAGGAGGTGGTGAAGGACAACTGTGGGGCCCTTGGTGCTCTCTGAGCTTGGTGCTTCGTCGGCAGACGTTTTATTACCCAACTAGCTAACATCATCAGTGCTAGAAGGGAATGCGGTTTGTGGAATGGAAAAGTTGGGGGGGGAGGACAATGTTTGGGGAGGCCTAGGTGCTGTGTGAGCTTGGTGGTTTGTTAGCAGACATTTTATTACCCAACTAGCTAACATCATCAGTGCTAAAAGGAAATGGGGTTTGAGGAGGAGAGGAGAAGGACTGGGGGGGGCTTGGTACTCTCTGAGCTTGGTACTTCGTCAGCAGACGTTTTATTACCCAACTAGCTAACATCATCAGCGCTAGAAGGAAATGGGGTTTGTGGGGTGGAGGAGGAGAAGGAGGGGAGGAGAAGGACGGGGGGGGCTTGGTGCTCTCTGAGCTTGGTACTTCATCAGCAGACGTTTTATTACCCAACTAGCTAACATCATCAGTGCTAGAAGGAAATGGGGTTTGTGGGATGGAGGAGAAGAAGGAGGGGAGGAGAAGGACTGGGAGGGGGGGCTTGGTGCTCTCTGAGCTTGGTACTTCATCAGCAGACGTTTTATTACCCAACTAGCTAACATCATCAGCGCTAGAAGGAAATGGGGTTTGTGGGGTGGAGGAGAAGAAGGAGGGGAGGAGAAGGACTGGGAGGGGGGGGGCTTGGTGCTCTCTGAGCTTGGTACTTCGTCAGCAGACGTTTTATTACCCAACTAGCTAACATCATCAGTGCTAGAAGGAAATGGGGTTTGTGGGGTGGAGGAGAAGAAGGAGGAGAGGAGAAGGACTGGGAGTGGGGGGCTTGGTACTCTCTGAGCTTGGTACTTCGTCAGCAGACGTTTTATTACCCAACTAGCTAACATCATCAGTGCTAGAAGGGAATGGGGTTTGTGGGGTGGAGGAGAAGAAGGAGGAGAGGAGAAGGACTGGGAGTGGGGGGCTTGGTACTCTCTGAGCTTGGTACTTCGTCAGCAGACGTTTCATTACCCAACTACCTAACATCATCAGCGCTAGGAAGGAGCGGAATACGGAATACGCCTGACATGATTGTCCTAAATGCAATCAACTTCGACCTGGGGATGCCTTCCAAAGAGCAGACTAGGCCCCTCCAGCACAAAGGAGATCCTTCAAGGCCATGAAGTTTTAGCTGGCTTTTGTTGATAAAAGAGATTTGCATTCGAAAAGAGGTCAATGGAGGGTGGGGGAGGGGAAACCCTCTTATCAGACCAGCTAAGTTTTCATTTGGGCCAGGGCTCGGTTTAGGACGGGTTTGCATTTTTCCCCATTGAAACTGATGGTTGAATCTGCCTATAACGTTGGAAAATTAAAAGAATTTAATTTAATTTAATTGAAGTGTTAGCGGCCCTTGTAAATTGTTGCATTTGTAAATTGGAGCTGGAGAAGCGTTGGGCTCAGTGTTTCTCAACCTTGGAAGCTTGAAGATGGGTGGACTTCAACTCCCAGAATCCCGTCCACCCATCTTCAAGCTTCCAAGGTTGAGAAACACTGGTTTATTTTTATTTTTTTTAATTTGATTTATATGCCGCCCTTCTCCGGAGACTCAGGGCGGCTTACAATGCGCTAAGCAATAGCCTTCCTACTTTTGTATATTTATACAAAGTCAGCTTATTGCCCCCACAAACTGGGTCCTCATTTTACCTACCTCGAAAGGACGGAAGGCTGAGTCAACCTTGAGCCTTGGCGAGATTCGAACCCTGCAGTAATTGCAGGCAGCTGGTCTTAATAACAGGGTGCTCTAAACCACTGTACTACCAAGGTTTAGTGGATGTGATTGGGGGATTTTTTTTCCCCTTCTTTCTGAAGATGTTTTGCTTCCCGGCCAAGAAGCTTCTTCAAGTTCTGACCGAAGGGTGCCGAAGGGAAGGATTTCCCAAAGGAAGTCCTCACCTTACGACCGCAATGGAGCCCAACTGTTTCTGTTGCTAATAAGTGAGAGGCGCGTTCGGTGAGGTTTGCCCCATCGTACGACCGTCGTTAAGTGGATCGCTCGCAGCTGATGAGTTGGTAACCCGGTCGTTAAGCGAATCTGGCTTCCCCCCACCCCCCGGTCGAGTTTGCTTGTCGGAAGGTCGCAAAATGGGGATCACGTGACACACCCCTCCCCCCCCCGGGGACACTCTGACCGTCATAAATGTGAGTCAGTTACCAAGTGTCTGAATTGTCGTAATTCAGATATTTGAATTACGGGGAATTACGGGGGTCGTAAGTGTGAAAAACGGTCGTAAGTCCCTTAACAAATGCTTGGCAACTGACTCGTATTTACGACCGTTGCAATATCCTGGACTTTTGACAAGCCATGTCGGTGGGGGGCGGAGGGGGGGCAGCCAGATTCACTTAACAACCATGTTACTAGCTTAACCCTTGCAGTGATTCACTTAACAACTCTGGCAAGAAAGGGCGTAAAACGGGACAAAATGAACAAACGTCTCGCTCAGCGACGTAAATTTGGGGCTCAATTGTGGTTGTAAGTCGAGGAGTACGTGTGTGTGTGTGTGTATACCCAGGAGGAGGAAAACGGAGGTAAATCCTTTTATAAACAACAACAATAATAATAATAATTCAGCCGTAATTATTCATTTTTTACATTCCGTTGGTTATCAAACAGGCAGACTTAGCTGCCGCTGGGTGGAGAATAACAACTGGTTAGGTTAATCGTAAAGCTATTTGTTCAGAGTACAGGCAACACATACACAATACACAAACACACACACACACAAAGGGGCAGGTTTTAACCCTGGCATGATTTTCCTCCACTTCCTTTTTTCCCCTGCCTGAACAAAGAAACTGGCGGAAAGGGAAATTCTGGCTTTTGGCTCTCTCTCTCACCAAGAAAATTATAGCAAAATATGCAAAAATTCACAAACAAAACAGCTTGCAAGGGCCAAGGTTCTTGCCCGCACGAGATGAATTCGGTATCTAATTTGTAAATTAATTTCTATTTTTTTAATCTATAAAATTAAAATTAATCTACAAGAGCCTTGGTAGTACAGTGGTCTAAAGCACCCTGTTATTAAGACCAGCTGCCTGCAATTACTGCAGGTTCGAATCTCGCCAAGGCTCAAGGTTGACTCAGCCTTCCATCCTTTCTAAGGTAGGTAAATTGAGGACCCAGTTTGTGGGGGCAATAAGCTGACTTTGTATAAAATATACAAAAAGGATGAAGGTTATTGCTTAGCGCATTGTAAGCCGCCCTGAGTCTCCGGAGAAGGGCGGCATATAAATCAAATTTAAAAAAAAATAAATAATAATAATAATAATAATAATTTTTATAGAGTATTTTACATTTTAGAACCGAACAACACAAAAAAACAACAAAAACCCAAAAACACACACAGATCAGACGTTAAAATACAATACTAACCACAGATATATACAATTTTATAACTTTCTGCCTCAACTTTTGTCTTTCCTCTTAGCTTCTATCCTCCCGTTCGTTCTTTCTCTTTATTTTTAAATATTCATAATGAACTGTTTTCTTAGCAGGGCCGTTATTTACATTTATATCCAATATGTTAATATCTAATTTCGCTTTGTATTCTTATTTCTTAATTTGATTTCTGTTTTCTAAATTAATTTCTAAGGGGGCTCAAAGAACGCCGTCAGGGATAACATGCAAATAGAGGTAGTCTTTAGACTTAGGGCCACAATTGACCCCCAAAACTTCTGTTGCGGAGCGAGAGAGTTATTCGGTGAGTTTTTGGCCCGTTTTTAACGATCTTTCCAGCTGGGGTTGTTAAGTGAATCACAGCACGTGTTAAAGTTAGTTATATGGTTGTTAAGTGAATCTGACTTCCCCGTTGATTTTGCTTGTCAGAAGGTCCCAAAAGCGGATCACAGGGCCCAGGGACACGAGGAGGAGGAGGGGGAGGGGGAGGAGGAGGGGGAGGGGGAGGGGGAGGGGGAGGGGGAGGGGGAGGGGGAGGGGGAGGGGGAGGAGGAGGAGGAGGAGGAGGAGGAGGAGGAAAAGGACTTTGGGGTCCTTGGTGCTCTCTGAGCTTGGCCTTTTTCTTGCAGACTTTTCATTACCCAACTAGATAATGTTATCAGTGCTAGAAGGGAGTGGGGTTTGCAGAGAGGAGGAGGAGGATTAGGAGGAGGGGTGGAGGGGGAGGAGGAAGAAGAGGAGGAGGAGGAGGAGGACTGTGGGGTTCTTGGTGCTCCCTGAGCTTGGCCTTTTTCTTGCAGACTTTTCATTACCCAACTAGGTAACATCATCAGTGCTAGAAGGGAGTGGGGTTTGCAGAGAGGAGGAAGAGGATTAGGGGGAGGGGACGGGAAGGAGGAGGAGGAGGAAGAAAAGGACTGTGGGGTCCTTGATGCTCTCTGAGATTGGCTGTTTCCTTGCAAACGTTTCATTAACCTACTAGGTAACATCATCAGTGCTAGAAGGGAATGGGCTTTGCAGAGAGAAGGAGGAGGAGGAGGAGGAGGAGGAGGAGGAGGAGGAGGAGGAGGAGGAGGAGGAGGAGGAGAAGGAGAAGGAGGAAAAGGACTTTGGGGTCCTTGGTGCTCACTGAGCTTGGCTGTTTCCTTGCAAACGTTTCATTACCCAACTAGGTAATACCATCAATGCTAGTAGGGAGTAGGGTTTGCAGAGTGGAGGAAGAGAAGGAGAAGGAGGGGGAGCGGGAGGGGGATGGGAAGGAGTGGGGGTGGGGGAGGAGGACAATTAAGACTTTGGGGTCCTTGGTACTCTCGGAACTTGGCTGTTTTCTTGCAGACGTTTCATTACCCAACTAGGTAACACCATCAGTGCTAAAAGCGAGTGAGGTTTGCAGAGAGTGAGGAGGATTAGGAGGAGGGGTGAAGGGGGAGGAGGAGGAAGAGGAGGAGAAGGACTGTGGGGTTCTTGGTACTCTCTGAGCTTGGCTGTTTCCTTGCAAACGTTTCATTACCCAACTAGGTAACATCATCAGTGCAGGAGGAAGGGAGCTTTGTGGAAGGGAGGAGGAGGAGGAGGAGGAGGAAGGAGGAGGAGGGGGAGGAGGAGGAGGAAGGAAAGGACTGTGGGGTCCTTGGTGCTCTCTGAGCTTGGTGGCTTTCTTGCAGACATTTCATTACCCTACTAGATAACATCATCAGTGCTAGAAGGGAGTGTTTTGCAGAGAGGAGGAGGAGGAGGAGGAGGAAGGAGGAGGAGGGGGAGGAGGAGGAGGAAAAGGACTTTGGGGTCCTTGGTGCTCTCTGAGCTTGGCTGTTTCCTTGCAAACGTTTCATTACCCAACTAGGTAACATCATCAGTGTTACAAGGGAGTGAGGTTTGCAAGGAGGAGGGGGAAGAGGGGGTGGTGGGAGGAGGAGGAGGGGGAGGAGGAGGGGGAAGGAGAAGGGGGAGGAGGGGGAGAAGGGGTTAGGTGGAGGAGGGAAGGAGGAGGGGGAAGAGGGGGAGGAGGAGGAGGAGGGGGAGGAGAAGGAGGAGTGGGGAGGAGGGGGAAGAAGGAGGAGGGGGAGGAGGAGGAGGAGGAGGGGGAGGAGGAGGAGGGGGAGGAGGAGGAGGAAAAGGACTTTGGGGTCCTTGGTGCTCTCTGAGCTTGGCTGTTTCCTTGCAAACGTTTCATTACCCAACTAGGTAACATCATCAATGCTAGAAGGGAGTGAGGTTTGCAAGGAGGAGGGGGAAGAGGGGGTGGTGGGAGGAGAAGGAGGAGGGGGAAGGAGAAAGGGCTAGGTGGAGGAGGGAAGGAGGAGGGGGAAGAGGGGGAGGAGGAGGAGGGGGAGGGGGAGGAGGAGGAGGTGTGGAGGGGGAGGAATGGCTACTCTCTTAATTCCTGTGTTCTTTGCTTGCCAGTCAATGTTTAAACAGACCTTATGAGTCACCCTTGAGCAAGGTAGGTGTGGCTCCAAACACTTTCCTCCAGGCAAGGATTATTCATGCTTTTATTCTTTCTTACACACACACACACACACACACACCCCTAGCCTCATTCCACCCACACCACAAGTTCTCCATTGCAAAGCAGGCCTTGAAAAGCAGAGTTAACGGAATAGCCGAGTCGGAAGGGACCTTAGAGGTCTTCTAGTCCAACCCCGTGGTTGCAGTGCCCCCGGGAGGGGAGGGGGGTGTCGCGCGATCCCCCCTTCCGACCAGCAAAAGTCAATGGGGAAGCCAGATTCACTTAACAACCGGGTGACTCACTTCTCCTCTGCGGTAATTCGCTTAACGACGGTGGCTAGGAAAGTCACAAAACGGGGAGTAAAATTCGCTGAACCATTTTCTCACTTGACAAACATAAATTTTAGACTCCGTTGTGGTCATATGGTGAGGACTACCCCTACTAACTTAACCAACTGCAGTGATTCATTTAATGACCAACGGCAAGAAAAGTTGTAAAAAAAAACAAAACCTCACTTAACAAAAAGGTCTCACTTAGCCACAGAGATTTTGGGCTCGGTTGCGGTCGTAAGCCGAGGACTGCCTATGTGAAGTTTTCGAAAGATGCCCTAATTAATTCATGAGCCAGGAGCCAAATTTCAAAAGAAATATATATTCCCAAACCGATTTGGGAAACCAGTGAAAAGCAAGGCATCCATTTCTCCTCACGAGGAAGTTGCCGACGTGAGGGATTTTCAAGGATTCGATCTCGTTCCTTTCTTAGATCAATCAAAAGATTCCACTTATCAATATCGCTGTCCTTCAGAATGGCCAAAATGCTCTTTTCAAAATCAATATCTCCCGTATTATTATTATTATTATTTACTTTTTTTCCCCCTAGGAATTAGCTGCCGTTTCTTTTTTTATTCTAAACCTGAGGGGAATATAAGAGAGCGGCTACCTCAGCGGTAAATTATCGAATATTAGATAAAAGCTCTTGCTATGAAGGACTTCGTATCGGATGTCATTTCACGACGGATTTGCTTTTGACATTTTGGCAGCTCGTCACATCAAGATGTGCTTTCCAGTACAGAACTTGGAACGGTTCGTTTAGTGACCGTTCGAAGTTACGACGGCACTGGAAAAAAAGGGACTTCGGGCCGTTGTTCACACTTACGACACTTCCAGCATCCCCGTGGTCACGTGATCGAAACTCATATCCTTAGCAACTGACTCGTATTTATGACTCATACTTATGACTCGTATTTATGACGGTTGGAGTGTCCCAGGGAATCAAGTTGATCCCCTTTTGCGACCTTCTGTCAAGCAGAAGTCCACGGGGAAGCCGGATTTCGCTTAACAACCGGCTTACTAACTTATCCACTGCAGAGATTCACTTAACAACCAAAGAAAGAAAGGTCGTAAAATGGAGCAAAATTCAGTTAAGGAACATCTCACTTAACAATAGAAATGTTGGGCTCCATTGTGGTCGTAAATCGAGGACTAGCTGTATATTTTCGGTTCAAAGTTCCCGCTATCCTTGTATTCTCAAACCTATTTGTTCTCGAATGATCTTGATAGATAGATAGATAGATAGATAGATAGATAGATAGATAGAGAATTCTTTATTGGCCAAGTGTGATTGGACACACAAGGAATTTGTCTTTGGTGCGTGTCTGTGGGTGTGTATAAATAGGGGGGGGGCTAGAGGTGGAGCTCTCGCCTCACAATCAGGAGGCTGTGAGTTCAATCCTAGGTAGAGGCAGATCTTTCTCTCTCTGGGCACACTGAGAATATATCTGCTGATTATAACTCCGTACTGGCGACAGGAAGGGCATCCGGCCAGTAAAACACTCAGCTCCATTCAGTTGCCCAGACTCCACCCCGCAAGGGATTATGGGGTCGTTAAAACATGATTCGTACATACGTACGTACGTATGTACGTATCTGTAAATATATATTTACAGTTGCTTCTGTAGTCCACAAGATGGGGCAGGCTTACTAGGCCTCAAAATAATTAATACATTGCAGAAAAATTAGCCATTTGCTGATAAAATCAATATGGTTGGGCAATAAAGCACTCCTACGTGACAAAAAGGAATAAACACGCTCGGAGAGGAAGGAAAAGTTTACACAGATATTAAGAGAGATAGGCTAAGCACGGTGGAAGATTATTAGACCAAGATTTGAAGGCTACGTATCGCACAAAGATGAGTAACCAGGTTCCCTAAATATAGAAAGGCTGAGGATTTTGGGGGAGTGTACAGGTAATCCTCGATTTACAACAGTTCATTTAGTGCAGGGGTGAAATCCAGCAGGTTCTGACGAACCGGTAGCGGAAATTTTGAGTAGTTTGGAGAACTGGCAAATACCACCTCTGGCTGGCCCCAGAGTGGGGTGGGAATGGAGATTTTGCAATATCCTTCCCCCGGGAGTGGGGAGGGAATGGGGATTTTGCAGTATCCTTTCCCCCGGGAGTGGGGAGGGAATGGGGATTTTGAAGTATCCTTCCCCTGGAGTGGAGAGGGAATGGGGATTTTGCAATATCCTTTCCCCCAGGAGTGGGGAAGGAATATGGATTTTGCAGTATCCTTCCCCTGGAGTGGAGAGGGAATGGGGATTTTGCAGTATCCTTCCCCTGGAGTGGGGTGGGAATGGGGGTTTTGCAGTATCCTTCCCCTGCCATGCCCACCAAGCCACGCCCACAGAACCGGTAGTAAAAAAAAATTGGATTTCACTGCTGATTTAGCAACCGTTCAAAGATACAGTGGATTTGCCTTCCGGTTCTGCTGGGACTCCAGCTCCCATCCTGCTGAACAGGGCCGTTGAAGATTATGGAGGCTGAAGTCCAACACAATCGGGAAGGCAATCAAGCTGGGAGAATAATTGACAGACCGTAAAAAGCCAACTTAAAAAAAAAAACGCAGGCAAGGAAATGTCTCTGCTTGCTTTTGCCAGCAACTCGTTGCGCACAAATATTTTGGCATGCCCAGGAGGTGCATTCTTGCTACAGCTTAAATCAAGAGCTTGGAAATGAATGCAACTGGCACAGGCAGGCACCTCTTTCGTGGCACAAGCCAACCTCAATCCAAGACCCCCCCCCCAAAAAAAAGAAGAAGAAGAAATTTGGGGCAAAGATACACAGGTGGCTAAGAAAGATGATAGGGAAACATGTCGATTTTAAACCTGAAGTGTTTTTATTATAGGTATAATATCAGGAAAAACTAGATAAGAAAAACGTATACATTTAAGTATGAATGGCATAAGAGCAACGAGGATTATATGCGCACAATATTGGAAAAATGAAGAAACACTGCGAGATGAAGAATAGAATAGAATAGAATAGAATAGAATAGAATAGAATAGAATAGAATAGAATGAATGAATGAAAGAAAGAAAGAATGAAAGAAAGAAAGAGAAAGAAAGAAGAAAGAAAGGGAGGGAGGGAGAGAGAGAGAGAGAAAAAGAAAGAAAGGGAGGGAGAAATGGAGGATGGAAGGAGGGATGGAAGGAGAAAAGAAGAAAGGAAGGAGGCAGAGGAAGGAGGCAGAGAGGAAGGAAGAGGAAGGAAGAATAAAGGCAGGAAGGAAGGATGAGAAAGGAAGGAAAGAAAGAAAAAGAGGGAGGGAGGAGGGATGGAAGAAGGAAGGAAGGAGGCAGGGAGGGAGGAAAAGAAAGAAAGGGAGGGAGAAAGAAAGAAAAAAGGGGAGGAAGGAAGGAGGGATGGAAGGAAGGAAGGAGGCAGGGAGGAAGGAAAAGAAAGAAAGAGGGAGGGAGAAAGAAAGCAAAAAGGGGGGAGGGAGGAAGGAAGGAAGGTGGGATGGAAAGAAGGAAGGAGGCAGGGAGGAAGGAAAAGAAAGAAAGACAGAGAGAGAGAGAAAGAAAGAAAAAGGGAGGGAGGGAGGAAGACATAAATGCATAAATAAACCCTAACTAAGCCAGGATCCAAACCCCCATTTGTCATGCCTTCATCTACCTATACCTGCAGGCTCCCAATCTTTGAACCCAGGCTGACCTGGCCTCCACCTCTCCAGGTGGTATCCAGACTTCAGCATCCTGTTCAGCCCAGTTACTCATCTCGTGAATCAAAATCCTCCCGGTAGGACCTCTTGAACTGGGCCAGGATCTGATTGCACAGGGGAAAGATTGCGACATCGCAATCTTACATCCTCTCCTACACACAACATGTGGGTGGCTGCGATGGGGTTTACGATGAAGGCCAAGCAGGCTGAAAGTTTTACCCTTTGGGATCCGCAGGGGTGTATTTGGTATAACAGGCAAAATATACCTCCTGAACGTGTTTTAAAAGATGGGCACCGTTCGCTAACTAAGGCGTGTCGGCTGGTGGATGCCCAGAAGGAGGGCCTGTTTTGGGGTGACACCTGCCCTTTGGAACAAAAGAGAGGAAGGAGGGGAGGGGGGAAGGAAGGAAGGAAAGAAAGAAAGAAAGAAACAAAGAAAGGGAGGGAGGGAGAGAGAAAGAAAGAAAAAAGGAGGGAGGGAGAGAGAAAGAAGGAGGGAGGGAGGGAGGGAGAGAGAAAAAAGAAAGAGAGGGAGGGAGGGAGAAATGGAGGGAGGAGGGAGGGATGGAAGGAGAAAGGAAGAAAGGAAGGAGGCAGAGGAAGGAAGGAAGGAAAGAGAAAGAAGGCAGGGAGGAAGGATGAGAAAGAGGGAGGGAGGAAGAGAGAGGGAGGAAGGAGGGATGGAAGAAGGAAGAAAGAAAGGATGCAGGGAGGAAGGAAAAGAAAAAGAAAGGAAAGGGAGAAGGAGAGAGAAAGAAAGAAAGGAAAGGGAGAGGGGGAAAGAAAGAAAGAGAGGAAAGGGAGAGGGGGAAAGAAAGGAAGGAAGAGGAAAGGAAGAGGGAAAAAGGGAAAGAAAAAAAGACAGAGGAAAGAGAGAGGGAAAGAAAAAGAAAGAAAGAAAGAAAGAAAGAAAGAAAGAAAGAAAGAAAGAAAGAAAGAAAGAAAGAAAGAAAAGGGGGGAAGGAAAGGAAAGAAAAATATTGGATTTCTTCCCCCCCCCTTTTATTGAAAATCCCTTCCCAACAGGTAAAATGAGTTTCATTCTTGGGAATCGGGGATCAGCCTTCAGCAGGAAGGATCCAAGTTCCCTGGAGCGATCCGGCAATCTCCATAAGCCAGGCTTTTTCTTCTAAGCATTCTTTCTCTATCTAGATCCCTCCCTTATCTGAGAAGGGCAAAAAGTTCACCCATCCCAAGGTTGAGCCTTCAAGCAATCTCCGCATTCTTCTGGCGCTAGCTAGCTTAAAATTCAGCTACTTCAAAAGCAGGAGATCTCTCTTTCTTCCTCTTTCCCCACTAAACCGATTGGAGAGCCTGAAAACCCTCGACAGCCATCAAGGATCTCTGCTCCCATCCAATTAGCCTCATCGCTTCTCTCTAGCCAAACCTCCACGGCTAAATTATCTACGGAGCTTCTCAGCCATCCAGGTCAGCGTTGTCCCAAAAGTCTTTTTCAAAAGGCAGCTGGACTTTCTTCGTTTGTTTGGGTTTTTTTTTTTTTCTCTTGAAGACGTTTCGCTTCTCATCCAAGAAGCTTCCTCAGTTCTGACTGAGTGGTGAGGAATGGAAGGATTTATATATATATATATATATATATTCCTTGGAAACAGCTGATCCTTAGCACTTTGATCGTCCAGATCAGGGGTCTCCAACCTTGGCAACTTTTAAGACTTGTGGAATTCAACTCCCAGAGTTCCTCAGCCAGCACAGATGACTGTCGAGGAATATAAATCTTTCCATTCCTCGCTTTGTTCAGTCGCAACTGAAGATACTTTGAGATGCTGGGCTTCCAACTCCCAGATTTCATGCTGGCTGGAGAATTCTGGGAGCTTGAAGTCCACACAGCTTAAAGTTGCTCAGGCTGGGAAAACATTGATTTATATATGTGAAATGCAAAAGGACATTAGTGGGAAGCAGTATAAATACTTAAGGATATGGATTAGTGAAGAAAAACTATGAGGCTAGGCAGTATCTGCCAACTCGATACATTTATTGGCGATAAAACAATTTGGAAACAGGATAGGATAGGATAGGAAATATGGAAAACATATTATTATTATTATTATTATTATTATTATTATTATTATTATTATTATTATTATTATTATTATTATATACTTTATTCATTAAACATGAAACTGACGTCAATTGAACATTCAAAAATGCATCACAAATACCATTGACTGGTGCTAATGGTTGATACGGGTTGCTGCCAGCGTCCTAGGTATCAACCAAGTATTATATTATTATTATTATTATTATTATTATTATTATTATTATTATTATTATTATTTTCAAATGCAGACGAATCATCATTTGGAACACAACACGCCAGATACCACAGTTTTCAAAAACCAAAGCATACAATTTATTGATATCGCTATACCAGGAGACGCCACTGTCGAAGAAAAAGAACTGGGGAAAAAAAATCACAAAATATTGTGACCTGGCCATCGAAGCTACGCGATTATGGATGAAACATGTGACACTGATATCCATTGTTATCGGGTACACTTGGCACCGTGTCCAAGAATTTTGCAAACTACATCAAGAAACTGCAGCCTCCTGCAATAACACCTGCGGAACTGTAAAAAAACTGCGCTACTCGAGATATCATACATTTTAAGAAGGTACTTGGTTTCTACCTAGGATGCTGGCAGCAACCCATATCAACTATCAGGGCCAGTCAATGGTATTTGTGATACGTTTTTAAATGTTCAGTTGACTTGAGCTTCATGTTAGAAGAGAAGAGAAGAGAAGAGAAGAGAAGAGAAGAGAAGAGAAGGGAAGGGAAGGGAAAGGAAGAGAAGTTTTAAAATTCTTTTAAATCAAAATTTTAATCTGTTTTAAATTATTGGGATTTTTAATTGTCTCGGGCTAAATTATTTACTCTGGTTTTAATTATGTTCTTAACTTTTGTATTTATGTATTTTATTTTGTGCCTGTTCACCGCCCTGAGTCCTTCGGGAGTAGGGCAGTATATAAATCTAATAAAAGAAGAGAAGAGAAGAGAAGAGAAGAGAAGAGAAGAGAAGAGAAGAGAAGAGAAGAGACAGAGTTGGAAGGGGAGAGAAGAGAAGAGAAGGTGGGAAGGGAAGGGGAGAGGAGAGGAGAGGAGAGGAGAGGAGAGGAGAGGAGAGGAGAGGAGAGGAGAGGAGAGGAGAGGAGAGGAGAGAAGAGAAGAGAAGAGAAGAGAAGGTGGGAAGGGAAGGGAAGGGAAGGGGAGAGAAGAGGAGAGGAGAGGAGAGGAGAGGAGAGGAGAGGAGAGGAGAGGAGAGGAGAGAAGGTGGGAAGGGAAGGGAAGGGAAGGGAAGGGAAGGGAAGAGAAGAGAAGAGAAGAGAAGAGAAGAGAAGAGAAGAGAAGAGAAGAGAAGGTGGGAAGGGAAGGGAAGGGAAGGGAAGGGAAGGGAAGAGGAGAGGAGAGGAGAGGAGAGGAGAGGAGAGGAGAGGAGAGGAGAGGAGAGGAGAGGAGAGGAGAAGAGAAGAGAAGAGAAGAGAAGAGAAGAGAAGAGAAGAGAAGAGAAGAGAAGAGAAGAGGATAGAAGATAGAAAATAGGAATCGGAAGTGGTTGTAAATTGACGTCTATCTGCAATCAATTTCCAAAGATCACCCCATCTCCATTCTAGATTGTGTGGATGACCTCTCCATAGAGTCTGGTCGCTCTGAGATTTAGGTCTCTCTTAGCGTCCTTAACTATACCACTTTGTGACACGGGTGGGTGCCTTACTGAACCATTAACAAGAAGGAACAGCATTAAACATGGAGACAACCCAAGCCTTTTTCTCACATGCTTTTTGTCAAAGGTGGGAAAGGATTGTTCGAAGAATGAAATTTACAGTGGGGTGTGTGTGGGGTGGAAGTAGAGGAATGGCATTTTGGTGAGGAGACAAAAGACTTGGTGTTGTCAGCGAGTGGAGTGTGTGGGAGACAGACAATTCCTTCCTTATGCTGGTGGAGTCGTGCCCCTTTGGTGTGGGCTCTTGTGAAGCTTCTCCAGTGTGTTGGTCTCTTTCCCACAAGGTCGATCCAAGGTTATATGGGAGAACGTGAAATGTCTATTCTGGGGCCAGAGTTTTTAGACGCAGACGCAAGCATTGTGCCTTGACACGGTCAGTGAACTTGAATTGGGTGTTCCCATCATCTAGTTGAGGGGTCTCCAGCCTTGGCAACTTTTTAAGACTTGTGGACTTCAACTCCCAGAGTTCCTCAGCCAGGCAGGAGTTGCACAAGTCCTAAAGTTTTATTTTATTTTATTTTTATTTTATTTTTCAATTTATATACCGCCCTTCTCCCTGAGGACTCAGGGCGGTGCACAGCCAGAATTAAAAACATGAAATACAAATATTAAAAACAATTAAAATCTATATAAATTTGGCCCAAAAGTTGCCAAGGTTGGAGACCCCCTGATCTAGATCAAGTTTTCTCAACCTGCCTGGACCACTTTCACATGTATGGATTTCAATTCCCAGAATTTCCCACCTTGAAAAATAACAACTTACACTAGTAAAACCACTAGCAGTCAGAAGGCATGATGAGAATGTTTCACAACATTACAGACGGATTTAACCAGAGTTTCAATTGGGGAAAAGGTGAATATCCTAAACCAGGGGTGAAATCCGGCAGGTTCTGACAGGTTCTGGAGAACCGGTAGCGGAAATTTTGAGCAGTTCGGAGAACCGGTAGCGGAAATTTTGAGCAGTTCGGAGAACCGGTAGCGGAAATTTTGAGCAGTTCGGAGAACCGGTAGCGGAAATTTTGAGCAGTTCGGAGAACCGGCGGTGGAAATTTTGAGCAGTTCGGAGAACCGGCAAATACCACCTCTGGCTGGCCCCAGAGTGAGGTAGGAATGGGGATTTTGCAGTATCCTTCTCCCAGGAGTGGGGTGGGAATGGAGATTTTGCAGTATCCTTCCCCTGCCACACCCACCAAGCCCCACCATGCCACACCCACAGAACTGGTAGTGAAAAAATTTGGATTTCACCTAGACTAAACCAAGTCCAAAAATGCCAGGCGATTTCTAGAAGCCTGGCACGCTGACAAATCAGCCATCAACAGACACATAGACATAAACCACGTCGATAGAATATGCAAAAGGGACGATCACCCAGCCCGAAAAACACCCCAGCACTTCTCCACCAGCAATCAGCACCCAGATGAGTGTATAGATTGACTTCATCAGACCGACGATCCAGACGTAAACAATACCCCAATCGAGAAACTTCCAAAGAAGCCAACAATAAACAGCCCAAGCAAAGAATTTCTACCACCGACCCAAGAGAAGCCACTAGATTAGAATGCAAACGGGCAGCGAACTGCACTCCTTACCAGCACTGATGATGTTACTCAGTTTGGTAATGAAAGATACTCTTTGGTAAGAGCCTGAGTGGCGTAGGAGGCTAATGCCTCCTAAAGGCAGCATTTAACATCCAGCTGCCTGCAATTACTGCGAGTTCAAGTCTCCCCAGGCTCAAGGTCGACTCAGCCTTCCATCCTTTCTAAGGTGGGTAAATTGAGGACCCAGATTGCGGGGGCAATAAGCTGACTTTGTATAAATATACAAAAGTATGAAGGCTATTGCTTAGCGCATTGTAAACCGCCCTGAGTCTCCGGAGAAGGGCGGCATATAAATCAAATTAATAATAATAATAATAATAATAATAATAATAATAATAATAATAAAAAAAAAATGAAATGTCTGGAAGAAAACAAGCAAGCACAGAGAGCACCAAGGACCCCGCAGTCCTCCTCCTCCTCTCTGCAAACCCCATTCCCTTCTATCCTTGATTACGTTACCTAGTTGGGTAATGAAACGTCTTCAAGATCAAAGAGCACCAAGGACCCCACAGCCTTCCTCCTCCTCCTCCTCCCTTCCACAAAGCTCCCTTCCTCCTGCACTGATGATGTTACCTAGTTGGGTAATGAAACATTTGCAAGGAAACAGCCAAGCTCAGAGAGTACCAAGAACCCCACAGTCCTTCTCCTCCTCTTCCTCCTCCTCCTTCCTCCTCCTCCTCCTCCTCCCTTCCACAAAGCTCCCTCCCTTCTAGCACTGTTGATATAACCTAGTTAGAATCACGTCTGCAAGAAAACTAGCAGGCTCAGAGAGCATCAACATGTCAACCCTGAGCTACCAATCTTCTCCTTCATGAACACCTTATACTATTATACTATACTGTAGCTACCTGGCCTCTTAAAAGTCCATTTCCATTTCTTAGTCTAATTAGTCACGATCTTAAAGGCTTTCGTGGCTTATTGTAAGAGTCGTTCCAGACCTCTGGATATATGGAGCAATATTGCAAAAAAATTTTTGGGAGTGTTCTTGCCAAGGGCGATGGAGGAGAAGTTTTGCCCATCACAATGAAAGAGGGAGTCAAGCTCTTCTCCAAAGCACCTGAGGGCAGGACAAGAAGCAACGGGTGGAAACTCATCAAGGAGAGAAGGTAACTTAGAACTAAGGAGAAAATTCCACGACAATGAAAACAATCATTCAATGGAACAGTTTCCGAAGTTGGGGGGGGGCGCTCCATCACTGGAGGTTTATCAAGAAGAGATTTGGATAGACATTTGTCTGAAATGGTTTCCTACCTGAGCAGGGGGTTGGACTGGAAGACCTCCAAGGTCCCTTCCAACTCTGTTATTCTGTCCTGTTCTATTTTCTTACTGTCATGTACGAGATCGCTGTTTCAACACAGTTGTAGTCCTTGCCTTACAAAACTGACTTAGGACAGGTCCTCAGGCTTATGACCATCTCAGTATCCTTCGTGATCATGTGATCAGAATCTGGGTACTGTATTTTTGGTAGCTGCACTGTCCCTGCGGTAATACCAGAGGTCTGCAACCTTAAACACTCAAAGAGCCATTTGGACCCGTTTCCCACAGAAAAGAAAACACCGGGAGCCACAAAACCCTTCCCGTGCCTGACGATTTCTTGAGCGGCCACAAAACTAGGATATATAGTCGAATTAAACGTTCTGTTTTCTTCTGAAACTTTTCTTTTCTTGCATTTATCCATGATGGTTGGCCTACCAGGAATTGAAAAGCTCAATAAATCATGTGCTGGCAGGTGTCACACTTTGGCAGCTGCAGCAGAGGGGTAAAAGAGCTACATGCGGCTCCAGAGCCGCAGGTTGCTGACTCCTGGGTTATACGATCCCAATTTTTTTTTTTTTAATTTGATTTATATGCCGCCCTTCTCCGAAGACTCAGGGCGGCTTACAATGTGCTCAGCAATAGCCTTCATCCTTTTGTATATTTATACAAAGTCAGCTTATTGCCCCCACAAACTGGGTCCTCAATTTACCTACCTTAGAAAGGATGGAAGGCTGAGTCAACCTTGAGCCTTGGCGAGATTCGAACCCTGCAGTAATTGCAGGCAGCTGGTCTTAATAACCAGCTTAATAACAGGGTGCCTTAAACCCCTGTACTACCAAGGCTCTTTTTGTATCCTTCTCAGCCCGGCTCAATGGTGGTCGTGAAGTCTCTTACGACCACAGTTGGGCCCAGAATTTACGTCGCTCAGTGGGGAATTTAGTTCAGTGAGTTTTGCCCACCCGTTGGGACAGCCGCTTGTCCGGAAGAGTATCGGGTCTCCTGCTTGAGCAACGAAGGGTTGGACTAGATGACCTTCAAAATCCCTTCCAAAGCCTGTTGTTCTGTGATAATAGTTTTCTTATGTGGATGGATTCTGGAGGGACCTTCTGAAGGGGCCGCCTGAAAACCCTTTGCAGAGAAACAGACACCCGTGTTTAAAAAAAGCCCACGTCCCGCCATCGTTAGCCGTGACGACAAAATCTCCCGTTTGAGGAGGACACAACCCCAGCCGTAACTCAATCCACAGCAGGAGTATAAAATAGTGGTGAGCAACTGCTGAGGAATGGAGAACGCCGGTATATTTATCCCTTGAACATGCGTTCAGAAAGGACATTGCCCCTCGCTGCTAAAAGAGGAAACTCGGCGGAGAAATGCAGAATTGTCTTCGGCGACACAGGCAGAAATCTTTGTAAATCTGAATGCAAACTGCTCTCTCCCCAGGCCCCACTCCACCCTCCAGGACTGAAAATACAGAAACACAAAATGACAAGAGTGGGAAATGAAATTTTCTCACAAGCCAAAAGAAGTTCTTGGGAATCTCTGGCAACCGACTTTCTCTCTTTGACGTTAAAAATGAAGAGAACGGGATAACGGAAGAGATGGAAGGGACCTTGGAGGTCTTCTAGTCCAACCCCCTGCTTAGGCAGGAAACCCTACACCACTTCAGACAAATGGTTATCCAACCTCTTCTTAAAAACTTCCAGTGTTGGAGCATTCACAACTTCTGGAGGCAAGGAGTTCCATTGATTAATTGTTCTCACTGTCAGGAAGTTTCTCCTTAGTTCTAGGTTGCTTCTCTCCTTGATGAGTTTCCACCCGTTGCTTCTTGTCCTGCCTTCAGGTGCTTTGGAGAATAAGTTGATCCCCTGTTCTTTGGGGCAGCACCTCAAATATTGAAGACTTGCTATCATGTCACCCCTGGTCCTTCTCTTCATTAGGCTAGACATATACCCAGTTCCTGCAACCGTTCTTTGTATGGTTTTAGCCTCCAGCCCCCTAATCCTCTTGGTTGCTCTTCTCTGCACTCTTTTTAAGAGTCACAACTTCTCTTTGACAAATGGTTATCCAACCCAAGAAGAGGTTGGATAACCATTTGTCTGAAACGGTGCAGGGTTTGCTGCCTAAGCAGGGGGTTGGACTAGAAGACCTCCAAGGTCCCTTCCAACTCTATTATTCTATTCTATTCTATTCTATTCTAGTCTAGTCTATTCTAGTCTATTCTAGTCTAGTCTAGTCTAGTCTAGTCTAGTCTAGTCTATTCTAGTCTAGTCTTCTATTACTTCTATTTCTATTCTGTTCTAAATTCTATTCTATTCTCCTTCCTTCTTTCCTCATTCTGTTCTATTCTATTCATTCTTATTCTATTCGTCTTTCTGAATTCTAATTTTATTCTTCTTATTCTATTCTATTCTCCTTCCTTCTTTCCTTATTCTTTCTCTTCTCTTCTCTTCTCTATTCTATACTATTCTATTCATTCTTATTCTATTCTATTCTCCTTCCTTCTTTCCTTATTCTATTCTATTCTATTCTATTCTATTCTATTCATTCTTATTCTATTCTTTTGTCTTTCCGAATTTTATTCTTATTCGATTCTATTCCCCTTCCTTCTTTCCTTATTCTTTCTCTTCTCTTCTCTTCTCTTCTCTTCTCTTCTCTTCTCTTCTCTTCTCTATTCTATACTATTCTATTCATTCTTATTCTATTCTCCTTCCTTCTTTCCTTATTCTATTCTATTCTATTCTATTCTATTCATTCTTATTCTATTCTTTTGTCTTTCCGAATTTTATTCTTATTCGATTCTATTCCCCTTCCTTCTTTCCTTATTCTTTCTCTTCTCTTCTCTTCTCCTCTCCTCTCCTCTTCTCTCTTCTCTTCTATACTATTCTATTCTATTCATTCTTATTCTATTCTTCTTTCCGAATTCTAATTTTATACTTATTCTTATTCTATTCTATTCTCCTTCCTTCTTTCCTCTGTTGTTCTGTTCTGTTCTGTTCTGTTCTATTCTATTCTCCTTCCTTCTTTCCTAATTCTTATTCTTATTCTATTCATGGCAACCATAACTGAAGGCAATATTCCAAGTGTGGTCTCACCAAGGCATTATTAAGCACCACTAACACTTGGTGTCACCTAAAGCTGAAGTACCAACTTCCAAACTGGGATCAAAGCAATCAGGACTCAGCTACAATCCCTTCTACACCTCTTTCTTTTTTTCTTTCTTTTTTTCTTAAATGGGGAATAAAGTTGAGAGGGATTCCTGCAGAGCCTGGAAAGAAGCCAGGCCTCACCCTTCCCGTGTTCTCCTCCTCGAGAAACTGGCTTCGGGACAGCGACTCAAGGCCACGACAAGGTCTCCCTTCCGTGCCAGATTGTACAGCCAACGAGAGAGATTTCTTCGGAGGCCGCGTCAGAAAAAGAACTCGCTCGCCTGTGTTGGAGAACCAGATGGAGGCGGAATATTTATTTTTCCAACTGACCGCAAAAAAACCAAGAAGCGGGCCAGTTAAGATGCCTCAAGAGAACGGAAGAAGAAGAAGAAGGGACCTCGGAGGTCATTTAGTCCAACCCCCTGCTCAGGCAGGACGCCCTCTACCATTTCAGACAAAACGGTAGTGGAATCTCTTCTTGGGAGCACCCACAACTTCTGGAGGCAAAAGGGGATTGCGTGACCCCTGGGACAGTGTGGCCGTCATAAATACCTTGGTAGTACAGTGGTCTAAGGCACCCTGTTATTAAGCTGGTTATTAAGACCAGCTGGCTGCAATTACTGCAGGTTCAAATCTCTCCAAGGCTCAAGGTTGACTCAGCCTTCCATCCTTTCTAAGGTAGGTAAATTGAGGACCCAGTTGTGGGGGCAATAAGCTGACTTTGTATAAATATACAAAAAGTATGAAGGCTATTGCTTAGCACATTGTAAGCCGCCCTGAGTCTCCGGAGAAGGGCGGCATATAAATCAAATTAAAAAAAAAAAAAATACGAGCCAGCTGCCCAGCATCTGAATTACGTGATCGTGGGAATGCTGCAATGGTTATAAGTGTGAAAAACGGTCGTAAGTCGCTTGTAATTTTGGTCCCTAAATGAACTGTTGTGAGTCAAGGACCAACTGTATTAAGCAAGGGCAGAGTGTATAACCACAACACACACAGAGATCAGCTAAAACATTTAATTATTTACAACGCTGATTAAAGTTGTTTTTTTTTTTTAATAGTTTTAGCATCTCAACAAGCCTGCTCAATCAGAAGATGACTGAGCATATTGCATTAAACGTAGGAAACGAATGAATTCAGGAGCCGAGTTGCATACGGATATTTAAATCAGAGGAAAGAGAAATTAAAACAGAAATAGTTAAAAGCAAATATAGAAGCGGGAGTGGAGATGCAGAGGAAAAACAAACAAGAACCAAGCAACTAAAATAACAATGAAAGCATTCTGGAAATCGGCAACGGTTCTCATTTGTTAAAAAAAAAACAGAAACGAAACTTTTAACCACACAGTTGCTTCTGCTGGTGAACGCAAAGTACAGTAGCTGTTTTTGGGTTTTTTTAAAATACCAGAAGGCGCCCAGGAGCATCTTTTAGAACTGTGAGAAGCATTTTGACTTGTTAGCTGGAAAAAGTGCTACTAAGATAGAAGCCTTCTGGGATTTTTATTATAAAAATATTAAAAGAGTTTAGTAGGAAGCAAAATTGGCTAGCAGGTGGAAAAGGCGCTGTTAAAAGACTCCTCCTGATTTTTATTATGAAAACACTGAAATGTTATTAAAAGAAAGAAACTAGCCGGAAAGGGGGTTACTAGATTCCTAATTATTATAAAAATGTTAAAAGTGTAATAATAAAAGACATAAAACGTGCTAGTGGAATATAGAAGAACAGAGTTGGAAGGAAGCTTGGAGGTCTTCTAGTCCAACCCCCTACTCGGGCAGGAAACCTTATACCAGGTGTCAGCAACCTGCGGCTCTAGAGCCGCATGTGGCTCTTTGGGCCCTCTGCTGTAGCTCCCTGTCGGATGATCCCACCACTGGCTGGCCCCGCCCCTCGCTCTCCCCTCCCAGTCACTCCTCGCCTGGCCTGAGTAGGTAAGGGTGACGGCGGGTGATGGAGAAGTGGCTGGGGCAGAGACAAAGAGATAGAGAGGGGGGGGAGAGAGAGAGACGTAGAGAGATACAGAGAGAGAGAGACATAGAGAGATACAGAGAGAGGCAAAGAGAGAGACATAGATACAGAGAGGCGAAGAGAGAGACGTAGAGAGATACAGAGAGAGGAGTGAAGAGAGAGACACAGAGTGATACAGAGAGGGGGAGAGAGAGACAGAGAGAGATACAGAGAGAGACATAGAGAGATAAAGAGAGAGAGGCGGAGAGAGACAGAGAGAGATACAGAGAGGGGGAGAGAGAGACATAGACAGATACAGAGAGAGAGGCAAAGAGAGACATAGAGAGATACAGAGAGAGAGGCGAAGAGAGAGACAGAGACATAGAGAGATACAGAGAGAGAGGCAAAGAGAGAGACATAGAGAGATACAGAGAGAGAGGCGAAGAGAGAGACATAGAGAGATACAGAGAGAGAGGCGAAGAGAGAGACATAGAGAGATACAGAGAGGGGGAGAGAGAGACATAGAGAGATACAGAGAGAGGCAAAGAGAGAGACATAGAGAGATACAGAGAGAGAGGTGAAGAGAGAGACATAGAGAGATACAGAGAGAGGCGAAGAGAGAGACAGAGACATAGAGAGATACAGAGAGAGAGGCAAAGAGAGAGACATAGAGAGATACAGAGAGGGGGAGAGAGAGACATAGAGAGATACAGAGAGAGAGGCAAAGAGAGAGACATAGAGAGATACAGAGAGAGAGGCGAAGAGAGAGACATAGAGAGATACAGAGAGAGAGGCGAAGAGAGAGACATAGAGAGATACAGAGAGGGGGAGAGAGAGACATAGAGAGATACAGAGAGAGAGGCAAAGAGAGAGACATAGAGAGATACAGAGAGAGAGGCGAAGAGAGAGACATAGAGAGATACAGAGAGAGAGGCGAAGAGAGAGACATAGAGAGATACAGAGAGGGGGAGAGAGAGACATAGAGAGATACAGAGAGAGAGGCAAAGAGAGAGACATAGAGAGATACAGAGAGAGAGGTGGGGAGAGAGAGGGAAGGGAGGGAGGGAGAGATGTCAAAAGGTTTTTGTGGTTCCCGGTGTTTTTAACAACTGGTTCTCTGCCCTAATGACCGGCTGGGTAGGCGTGGCTGGGGGGGGGTCATGTGACTGGTGGAAATGAGTGACGTCGAGTTGGCCCCACCCACCCAGGTTTTGTGGCTCCCGGTGTTTTCTTTTCTGTGGGAAAACGGGGCCAAATGGCTCTTTTGAGTGTTTAAGGTTGCAGACCTCCTGCCTTATACCGTTTCAGACAAATCTCTTCTTTAAATAATAAATAAATAAATAACTTTATTGTCATTGTACGTGTATACACGTACAGTGTTGGGAGCATTGACAACTTCTGGAGGCAAGCTGTTCCACTGGTTAATTTTTCCCACTGTCAGGAAACTTCTCCTTAGTTCTAGGTTGCTTCTCTCCTTGGTTAGTTTTTCTTCTTGTCCTGCCTTTCAGTAACCGAGTTGGAAGGGACCTTGGAGGTCATCTAGTCCGACCCCGCAGGAGACCTGTACTAGGGATTCGAACCGCCGAACTTTCTGATCGACAAGCTTGGCGTCTTAGCCCCTGAGCCACCTAGTCAGCGGCTGAAAGTCGTCGAAGTTGGAAGTTAAGACTCCCGGTTACTAAGATAACTCTGCTTCCATAATATCTTGTTTATTAACACAAAAGAGCCGAGCAAACCTCCAGGCAACGGGGAAAGCCAGATTCCCTTAACATCCGTGCTACTGACTTAACACCTGCGGAGAGTCACTTTAACAACGGGCGGCAAGAAAGGTCGTAAAACGAGGCAAAATTCATCTCACGTTAACTGTCTCCCTTAAGCCCCAGCAATTTTGGGCTCCGTTGCCGTCGCAAGACGAGGAATTACCGACGGGCTTAAAATTTGACCTTAAAATGACTTTATCCTCTGCAGTTTTGAGACCCCGACGTTCTCCGCTCCCTTCCCCCCACGCCACCCCCATCCCCCTTCGAGAACCCATGTCCAAATTTCACCATTTGGAAAGCAAAGGGGAATTTCATCCCGATCCAGCATTTTTTGAGAAAGGTGGGGGGGGAAAGAACGTGGCTATTCCTGCCAAGGAATTCTTGGCCGGGCCTGCATTCCAGTTGATTTAAAACAATGACCAGAAAACAGCCAAGGATGACATCAAACTTCCTCCCTGCACCGCCCCAGCTCCTTTCCTTCACCTCCACCCACAGAGTTCGTGCACAACTTCTCCAAAATGCTATTTGTACCACGCAGGGGCCGCTCCTTACTGGAATGCGGGGATATACCTTGGAAAGCTGATTTCTAAATCCTATATCAAGGGGTTTTTGTCTTCAGGTAGAACAGAACAGAGCTGGAAGGGACCTTGGAGGTCATCTAGTCCACCCCAGGCAGGAGACCCTAAACCATTTCAGACAAGCGGCTGTCCAATCTCTTCTTAAAAGCCTCCAGGGATGAAAACACCCATAACTTCTGGTGGCAAGTTGTTCCACTGGTTAATTGTTCTCACCGTTAGGAAGTTTCTCCTTAATTCCAGGTTGCTTCTCTCCTTAGTTAATTTCCATCCATTGTTCCTTGTCCTGCACTTCAGGTGCTTTGGAGAATAATAATAAGGGTTGGAAGGGACCTTGGAGGTCTTCTAGTCCAACCCCCTGCTCAGGAAGGAGAGCCTATGCCATTTCAGACAAATCTTTGTCCATTCTCTTCTTAAAAGCCTCCAATGATGGAGCACCCACAATTTCTGGTGGCAAGTCGTTCCACTGGTTAATTGTTCTCCGTGTTAGGAAATTTCTCCTTAGTTCTAAATTGGCTTCTCTCGTGGATTAAATTCCACACTGCTGGCTTATATTGATCGTATCCAAGGTCCCTCTCTCACAGTTACTGTTTTAGGAGCCAGGTTTCGCCCAATCTGTGCTTGTACCTTTGGGTTTTTTTTCCTGCCTAAGTGTAAAATCTTGCTTTCCTCCACATTAAATTTCACGTTGTTGGATCGGGCCCAGGGTTCAAATCTGTCAAAGTCTTTTTTTGGATCCTGAGCTTGGTCTTTCTGGGCTGTTGGCTATTCCTTGCCAGCTTGGTTTCACCTGCAAATTTGACCAGTTCCCCTTCTAGTCCCTCACCGAAGTCATTTCTGAAGGCACAGAGAGGCACACAGAAAATGCTTTTAAAAGCTTTTTGACGAAGAGGTTGTAGAAAAAATGCTTTTAAAAGCCTTTGACGATCCCAGCTGAGCCACGCAATCATCAGAGGCTTTTTTTTTTTACTTTTAAAAGCATTTTTTCGGCAGAAGAGGTTGTAAAAAAAAATGCTTTGAAAAGCCTCTGACGATCCCAGCTGAGCCGCACGATCATCAGAGGCTTTTTTTTTTACTTTTAAAAGCATTTTTTCTATAACCTCTTCGAAGAGGCTGTAAAAAAAATGTTTTTAAAAGCCTCTGACGATCCCAGCTGAGCATTTTTTTCGGCGGAAGAGGTTGTAGAAAAAATGCTTCTAAAAGTAAAAAAAAAAAAAGCCTCTGATGATCATACGGTTCAGCTGGGCATGGCGGGGGCAGAGATTTTTGCTACCGGTTCTCCGAACAATCCGCCACCATCGCTACCGGATCGGGCGATTCGATCCGAACCGGGAGCATTTCACCCCTGCCATAAATTGAAGACTCCCTGTTACCAAATGGTCGTTAGGCGAGGACTGTACAGAAAGCTGGGGTGCACCAGCGATGGGGGTCACAGAGATATTCCGTTTTTTTTTCTAACGGGACTCAAAGGAGTTAAACTTATCTTTGCAAAAACGAAACTATCTGAGGAAGTGCCAAAAATGGCCTTTGCTTTGAGCGTCAGGCGTCGGTCCAAGTCCAGCAAGACAAAACCAGCTCTGTTGTTTTTTTTTTAAAACACGGGAATTGAATCATTTCGGAGCAGAGAAAAACCTCTCCGTGCGATGGGGAGGTTTTAGGCCCGCTGACCATCCTTCACAATGGTATAAAGGCACAAAAATACAAGGGTATTTTAGAAGACATGAGATACGTGAAGCTTTATGGTTGAATTGGGAGAAGGTCAAAAAAAATATCATTATTTGAAGATTCCAATCTGGGTATCTACAATTGAAGCTTTTTCATATCCAGTAATACTTAAAAGGGAACAAATCATTAGGTAGAGTGAATCGTTCGGATGAAAAGGGTGAACTTAAATTAAAGCAGGAATTAGAAGATCAGGGATATAAGACGGACAGGTTTTCATATATGCCAATATTTTCTAGATATCGAGAAGATCTCAAACAAGAAGGTTTGTATAATGTCCGGCTAATTTAGACAAGATTTTAATGGGCTCTGATGATCATATCATTAAAAAGTTGTATGGATATCTGTTAGAAGTAAAACTGGAAGAACAACAAGTTAAAGAATCAATGATAGCGTGGGGGAAAAAAATTTGGTTATGGTATTGATTTAGAGAAATGGCCAAAATTGTGGCCTCACAATCAGCGGTGGGTTTCAATTTTTTTTACTACCGGTTCCTGTGGGTGTGGCTTGGTGGGCATGGCTTGGTGGGCATGGCAGGGGAAGGATACTGTAAAATCTCCATTCCCACCCCACTCCAGGGGAAGGTTACTGCAAAATCCCCATTTCCTCCCAATCAACTGGTACTTGGGAGGCAGAGAATAGATGGAGGTGGGGCCAGTCAGAATTTTTACTACTGGTTCTCTGAACTACTCAAAATTTCTGCTACCGGTTCTGCAGAACTGGTCAGAACCTGCTGAAACCCACCTCTGATGTAGGGGCCTCCAGGTAGGGTAGGGTAGGGTAGGGTAGGGTAGGGTAGGGTAGGGTAGTTAAGTCAAGTCAAGTCAAGTCAAGTCAAATCAAGTCTAGTCTAGTCTAGTTGTGGGATTCAAGTACTTTAACAGCTGGTTCTCTGCCCTAATGATTTCTTCCAAAAACCAGTTTGCCAAACTGCTCAGAAAGTTAACAACTGGTTCTCCCGAAGTGGTGCGAACTGGCTGAATCCCACCACTGCTCACAATGCGATCAGGGCCAGATGATTCATGGCAGATGGAATTCAAGATCATCATCTAAATTCATTAGACTTGTGACATTTTTTCACAGTTACGACCATTACTGCATCCCATGGATGACCACGTGATCAAAATTTGTGACTATCGCTAAGTGCTGTATCTTATAGAATAGAATAGAATAGAATAGAATAGAATGGAATGGAATGGAATGGAATGGAATGGAAATAGAATAGAATAGAATAGAATAGAATAGAATAGAATAGAATAGAATAGAAAAGAAAAGAATAGAAAAGAAATGAGAGAAAAGAAGAGAAAAAAGAAGAGGAAATAGAATAGAATAGAATAGAATAGAATAGAATAGAATAGAATAGAATAGAATAGAATAGAATATAGAATGGAATGGAGAATAGAATAGAATAGAATAGAATAGAATAGAATAGAATAGAATAAAGAAGGAATGAGAGAAAAGAAGAGAAAAGAGAAGAGGAAATAGAATAGAATAGAATATAGAATGGAATGTAGAATAAAATAGAATAGAATAGAATAGAATAGAATAGAATAGAATAGAATAGAATAGAAGAAAGAAGGAACGAGAGAAAAGAAGAGGAAAGAGAAGAGGAAATAGAATAGAATAGAATGGAATGGAATGGAATAGAATTCTCTATTGGCCAAGTGTGATTGGACACACAAGGAATTTGTCTTTGGTGCATACACTCTCAGTGTACATAAAGAAAAAATAAATTTTTAATCGTCAAGAATCATAAGATACAACACTTGGTGATAGTCATCGGATACTAATAAGCAATCACATCATACTAGGAAACCAGAAAAACAGTGTAAACTGTAAAGAATGATGCATGATGAATGTACTTTTATGATGACTATGATCATGGTTTAATCACTTATAGCTTTTATGTACACTGAGAGCTTACGCACCGGAGACAAATCTCTTGTGTGTCCAATCACACTTGGCCCACGAAGAATTCTATTTGGATGCTTGGCAACTGGCTCTCATTTATGACGCTCCTGGCGTCATGTGATCCAGTTTTGTGACTTTCTGACAAGCCAAGTCAATGGGGAAGACGTATCCGCTTAACGACCATGTGACTAATTGAACAACTAGGGCTTCACTTAACAACACGGCCCTTTAAACCTGCCAAGGTTGAGAAAAACTGGTCCAAAATACCCCTCGGTACATAAATTTTCAGGGTGGGAGAAAAGCAGGGGGAAGGGGAAGCAAGCTGAATTCCATTGATTGAAATCTGGGATCCATTTTTGCAGATGGTTTAAGAGGCGCTGTCGGGCCAGGCCAAAAGGAGGGAGTCGACGCAATCAATAAAATCAGCCTAATCAATAAAAGATGTTGTCGAGAGACAGGAATAACGAAATATACAACTTGACGAAGGCATCCAAAAATAAACCGCGCGGAAACGCCATATGTGAATCCATCATTCATTGGATTGAAGACGCATCTCGGGTTTTGTGGGATAAATAAGAATTCTTTCAAAAGCAAGAGGAAAAGCTGGGTTTGGAGGCAGACTAAGTGTCTGTCTGTCTGTCTGTCTGAGATATACTATAACGCCGTGATGGCGAAACTATGGTTTTTCTCTCTCTCCAGGCTCCAGAGTCTTTCTAGGAGCCTGGGGAGGGTTTCAGATTAAACACCCCTTTTTAAAAAAAAAGAGAGAAAGAAAAGTCGCTTGGGAAAAGCCTCATTTGGATGATTGAATGGCTGGTGTTGCGGAATTGCAAATATTTCAATTTATGAATTTATGGCATGCCGACAGCTGTAGCTTGTGCCTTTGAATCCCCGGGGTCTGGAGCAGATGAGTGTGTGTCTCTTTGGTGGGTTCACAAATGAAGTCAAAGTCTTTGTCCTTAGCCAAAGTAGTGGTCAGAACTACGGGGGAAACCGTTCGGGGAAACCGACGACAATGCGAGGAAGATACGGGAGGTCTGAAATCCAAGCCCCGAGCAGGAGACCGGAGCAGGTATTCTAAAATATCTCGTTTTTTTTAAATGACTGCTATGATGATACAAGGGAATGCATTATTTATTTACTTGTATCCTCCTTGATTCTATTTACAAATAAATCAAGGGTTAAATATATTCAGCGTACTTCCTGCCCCTGTAACAACAACTCTTTGGAGATAGATGTGAGGGAGGGAGGGAGAGAGAGAGAGACTGGGGTGAAGTGATCGTGCCTGCTTTCATGCCTAAAGTGGGACTAGAATTCCCAGTCTCCTGGTGACCGGCCCAATGTCACCCCAGCCAGCTTTCATGCCTAAGGTGGGACTAGAACTCCCAGTCTCCTGGTGACTGGCCCAAAGTCACCCCAGCCAGCTTTCATGCCTGAAATGGGACTAGAATTCCCAGTCTCCTGGTAACTGGCCCAAAGTCACCCAGCTGGCTTTCACGATTAACATGGGACTAGAACTCCCAGTCTCCTGGTGACTGGTCCAAAGTCACCCAGCTGGCTTTCATGCCTAAAGTGGGACTATTTATTTTTATTTTATTTTATTTTATTTTATTTATATGCCGCCCTATCTCCATAGGACTCAGGGCGGCTCACAACAATAAAATATCCAATAAAACATGTTAAAATACATGTTAACTCCCCCAGTCCAGGTTGAACAACCATGTCTTTAAATCGCGGCGGAAGGTGCGGAGGTCAGGGGCCAACCGGAGCCCCAGAGGAAGTTGGCTCCAGAGGGTGGGAGCACCCACAGAGAAAGCTAGAACTCACCATCTCCTGGTTATTGGCCCAAAGTCACCCACCTGGCTTTCATGCTGAAGGTGGGACTAGAACTCCCAGTCTCCTGGTGACCGGCCCAATGTCACCCCAGCCGGCTTTCATGCCTGAAATGGGACTAGAATTCCCAGTCTCCTGGTGACTGGCTCAAAGTCACCCAGCTGACTTCCATGCCCAAGGCGGGACTACAACTCCTAGTTTCCTGTTGATTGGCCCAAAGTCACCCAGCCGGCTTTTATACCTACGGTGGGACTAGAATTCCCAGCCTCCCAGTTTTTAACCTGGTGCCTAAACCGCTAGTCCACTCTGGCTCTCCTCACTCCGAAAGACCTTTTCTTAATCCACGGTCCTTTACAACATCATGAGCGCTGCCGTTTTCATTCCTCCGGTAAAAATGGAAGATGATTAATTAAAAGGGCAGAACCGAGTCGCGGATGCCAGCCAACTGTCTGATGGGACTCAGCATCTCGACGGGATTTATATCTCTGGGCTTGTTTTAGATCCGGCTTTTCTGTAGGCGTTACAGCCGATTTTAAATTAGCGCTGCAATTTAATACTCCAGGTCTAGGAATAAAATGAAGGCTTTTCCTGGAGAACACTGGTTCTCCGAAACCGTTGGCTTTAATTACAATTCAACGTATGTCACTAATAAATAAAAGAGTTAAAAGAGCAGAGTTAAAACCTCTGCGTGCTGTCACCCCCAGCCAAGGTCCAGAGTTCAATAATGATTTACTTCACTCAACTTTCCTGGAACACACGCACAAAATGAAACCCTTTCTAAGACTCTCAGGGAGATGGGCCAGTTTGCAATTTAGTGCATCCCTTTTTAAGTCTGAGAAAGAAGAAAGGGAAGTAGAGTGTCCGGAGATAAAGCAGGTGTTGCTTTAAAAAAATGATGGCAGGATGGTATGCAGAAAAAAATAATACAACATATACATACACACACACACACACACACACACACACACATATATATATATATACACACACACACACATATATATATATGTGTGTATGTATTTCTCTTTAGCCAGGTTCTACCTACGTAAACCAAGATATTATGCAACCTATCTTGGTTTACGTAGGTAGAATCTGGCTAAAGAGAAATACACATAAAACCTACGAAATAGAAATATATATATACATATACATATATACATACATACACACAGACACACACTTCCAATTTTACATGGGAGAAGACCCGAATAACCAAAGACCTACATACACACAGATATATATATATATATATATATATATATATATATATATATATATATATATATATATATATATATCTGTGTATGCATACCAGTAGATAGATAGATAGATAGATAGATAGATAGATAGATAGATAGATAGACAGAGGGAGAGGGAGGGAGGGAGGGAGAGAGAGGGAGGGAGGGATAGAGATAGATAGATAGATAGATAGATAGATAGATAGAGGGAGATGGAGGGAGAGAGAGAGAGAGAGAGAGATAGGGATAGATAGAGGTAGATAGATAAGATAGATAGATAGATAGATAGATAGATAGATAGATAGATAGATAGATAGATAGATAGAGATAGAGGGAGTGGGAGTGGGAGAGAGAGAGAGAGAGAGAGAGAGAGATAGGGATAGAGAGAGAGAGATAAATAGAGATAGAGATAGAGGTATATAGATAGAGATAGATAGAGATAGAGATAGAGAGATATAGATAGATATAGATAGAGGTATATAGATAGATACATAGAGATAGAAATATATAGATATAGATATTTGGCGAAGAGGTTGTAAAAAAATGCTATCAAAAGGCTCTGATGATCCCAGCTGAGTTGCCTAACCAGCAGAGGCTTTTTTTTCTTTTAAAAGCCTTTGACGATCCCAGTTGAGCCGCACGATCATCAGAGGCTTTTTTTTTTTTTTTTACTTTTAAAACCATTTTTTCATTGGAAGAGGTAGAAAAAATGCTTTTAAAAGTTTTTTAAAAAGCCTCTGACGATTGTGTGGCTCAGCTGGGCGTGGGGGTGGGGAGCGATTGTTGCTACCGGTTTTCCAAACCACCCACCTCCATCGCTACCGGATCGGGCGATCCGGTCCGAACTGGGAGCATTTCACCCCCCGTCTTGGTCCCATTCTCGTTGGTTCTGGAATGAGCCCCACAGAATCCGGTGCCATTCCATAGGACGGGGATGGTTGACCTTTTTGGCGCCGAGTGCCCAAATCGCACACACATGCACGCATGTGAATGCACACACACATGCCCGAAATCCCAAAATGCAATGCGAGCATCCCCCCCCCACGCATATGCCCTGCCCCTGCGCATACACACCATCCCCTGCGCATTATTATTATCCTGTTTTGCGCCTGGAAAGCCTCCTGCGCCAACCTCCAACCCCCGTGTATGCGCGCGAGTCCCCACATGCACGGCAGGGACCCGAAGACCAGCTGGCTGGTGGGAGGTGCGCACGGGCGCATGCACGATGCAACTGGGCTAGGGCAACAGCCGCGTGGCGTGCCCGCAGAGAGGGCTTTGCATTCCACCTCTGCCACGCGTGCCATAGGTTGGCCATCCTGGCTATAAGATAAACCACAAACCACATTCCACAGCTACAAACCACAAGGTTTCACGCCCAAATTTGATGGAAACTTTCCTTTCCCGTAAAAGAAAAAGAACTAGAGAACATCGCTCAAAGCGAGAAGCCACTTTTCCACTCTCTCTCTTTTTTTTTTTTTGAATGCTCTTTTTTGTAAGCTGGATATTAGAAAAAACAATGGGGGGGGGGGCAGAAATCCAAACTTTTGTTGGCAACTCTGCATTCTAACAAAACTCTTGCTTTGGATTTCCTTTTTCTAATGTAGCTTCCTTGCTAATAGATTCTTCTTCCTTGGGGATACGTAAACACTAGGGAGGGGGAAAAAAAATTCAACGTGTATCAAAGCAAGCTTAAAAGTCATGCCTAAATATTTTGACTGGGGAAAGGGATACTTTTTAAGGAGTTTGCAGGGGGAAAGGCACCATCAGCCTGGTGTGGTGGTAGTGGTGGTGGGAACTTTGCCGGATGGATGGGGGGGACGATGGGTGTTGTGATCCAAAGCCATCAGTTGGGGGAAGGGGTGTCTGGGGGAACGACGGGTTCAAAGGGTACCCCTCGGTGGGGGCTTACACAACCGACAGCGAGGAACAATTCATCGGCTTGCCTTCAGAAGTTGTGGGTGCTCCATTACTGGAGGTTCTGAAGAAGAGATTGGACTTCCACTTGTGTCGGGAATAGAATCAGGTCTCCTGCTTGAGCAGGGGGTTGGGCTAGATGACCTCTGAGGTCCCTAGGATTCTATACGATTTTTCTATTAAGCCTAAAATGGATTTAGGGACTTTTGGAAACTGCCTATATAGAACGAAGGGGTGGAGAGGCGGCCGGGAAAACTGGGATAATATTATCTATTGATTTGAGGATGAATACATGATATAGGAGAGTAGAAATGCTTAACCCACATCTGGAGTTTAAGCCTGTGTTGTGTGAACCTGGCTCAGCCCCCCAAAGCAAAAAAGAAAAAGAGGGGAGGGGGCTGAAAGAGGGAGAGCATTCCGAGGGGGTGGAGGGCAAAATAGGTGAACTTGAAGCCAAAGGGTGGGGGGGTGGAGTAGGTAGGGAGGGTGAAGGCAGAGAGAGAGGCTTGGGGAGGGGGCTTCCGCATGGCAGGTGGAGAGGAGGGGGCAGTTTTTTGATCCAGTTTAAACTGAACTCCGAAGAGTCGAGAACTGGCCAAAAATTTAATTTCATTTATCGCATTTCTATGCCCCCCCAACTCCCGAGGCAGAGGAAGAGGAGAAGTTTGGGGGACCCACAAGGACGCCCCCTTCCCCACCCAGAAGCAAAGCAGGAGAAGGCACGGGACTACCCCCCCCCCAGTTAAAAAAAAGTCAATTTGGGAATTTATGGGGGGGTGAGAGAGAGAGAAAGAGAAAGAGAGAGAGAGAGAGATCGGGAAGCGTCCCAAAAACGGAAGGGAAGTAAGATTTCTCGCAACACTTCAAAAGAAGTTTTGCGATTTAAGACAAACAAACAAAAACGAAGCGGACGCCTCCCAGCGAAAGGGATCGGGAGGGGGAAAGGAGAGTAAGCAAGGCGATCGCAGCCCCCGAAAGGAAAAAACCCCACTTGGAAAAGTCAAGGGAGCGCTCCACAAAGGGGGAGAAAAAAAAACCAGGGAGGGGAGAAGCGACCCCAAGAGAGAGAGAGAGAGAGACCCCATCCCCAATTCAAGGCAGCAAAGGGAGAGGGGGAGGAGAAGGAGACCCTCCCCCCCCAAAAAAGAGAGAACAAAGTAAAGAGGTTTCCAAGAAAGGGGAAGAGAGGAGAGGGGAAAGAAAGAGAGATGGGCAAGAAAGCAAAAGCAAAAGACCCTCGCCCACCCACCCACCCAAAAAGAAAGTAAGGGGAGGGGGAATTGGCGCGTGGCTCACCCAGATCGTCCATGTTGCTGGTGCTGCTGCTGCCGCCGCCCCGACTGGAGCTGCTGCTGCTGCTGTTGCTGATGTCCCGGGAGCGCGCGAGGGCGCGTGCCCGCGAGCCCACCGAGGTCCGCCCCCGCCGCGCGGGCGCCAGCTGGATCGCGGAGGGGAGAAAAGGGAGGGGGGGAAAAGGAGACCTCGCGGGGTCTCTGCAGCGCTTAGCGTCCCCTGGCGGCCGTTTTTGGGAATGGCAAGGGAGGGGGGAAGCTTGCACCCCCACCCCACCCCACCCCCCACCCCGATGGGGAATGCGGGAATTTAAAATAAAGCCCGCTTGGATTTCGTTGCTCTCTTAAAGAGCAAAGTTTCTCAACTTTGGGCAACTTGAAGACGGGTGGACTTCAGCTCCCAGGATTCCCCAGCCAGCATGGTTAGCTGAGGGATTCTGGGAGTTGAAGTCCACAAGTCTTAAAGTTGACAAGGTTGGAGGCTTTCTTCCCCCCCCCTCCTTGCTCTGGATCAGACTTTCTGGTGGACTTCAACTCCCAGAATTCCCCAGCCAAGCATGGCTAGCTGAGGGACTCTGGGAGTTGAAGTCCACAAGGTTGGAGACTTCCCCCCCTGCCGTTAGATCAATCTTTCTCAATTTTTGGCAACTTTAAGATGGGTGGACTTCAACTCCCAGAATTCCCCAGCCAGCTGTGCTAGCTGAGGGATTCTGGGAGTTGGTCCACAAGTCTTAAAAGTTGCCAAGGTTGGAGGCTCCCCCCCCCCACCTTGCTCTGGATCAGACTTTCTAGTGGACTTCAACTCCCAAAATTCCCCAGCCAGCATGGCTAACTGAGGGACTCTGGGAGTTGAAGTCCACAAGGTAGGAGATTTCCCCCTTGCCGTTAGATCAAACTTTCTTAACTTTTGGCAACTTTAAGATGGGTGGACTTCAACTCCCAGAATTCCCCAACCAGCATGGCTAGCTGAGGGATTCTGGGAATTGAAGTCTACAATGTTGGAGACTTACACCCCCTACGGGTGGACTTCAATTCCCAGAATCCCCCGGAACACATGCTTCACTGATAAAACATGGCTTTAAAAAGCCCATCTTAAAGAGAGTTCCCCAAGGTCAAAAAACGAATTCTATATAAAACGCGTCGTTCAAAACCACTAGCTTAAAATGGCTTTTTCAAGCAGCTAGTCCTCAATTTTATTTTATTTTTTTCAATTCTATTCTTAAAACCAAAGTATTCAGTCTCCGTAGAGACTGTCAAAAATTGCCAATGCCGACTATATTTCAAGTCGTCATGGCGGGGTATTGGGAAAAGTTTTCAATTAGCAATAATCGCGCCTCGGATAAACCTCATTGGCTACGATACTGCCACTGCGCAAAGCTAACGAGATCTTCCCGATCGTTTCGGTGCCGAACCAGGCAACCATGAATCAACCCACGGTGAGCCCCCAACTCAGTCTTATAAAAGCGATCATCCGCTTTGTATCCTACACACCGATACATTTGAGCTCTTATTTGTGCACGTTGGAAGGGAAAAATCGCCCCTATTGCCCACTCCCAAGCGGATCCGGTGCTGCAAAGGCTTCTGGGAACCGTTATGTTAATTAGCGCAAACGTCACATTCGGAAGTAAGAGCTGGGTGGAAAAGGGGGGGGCAAGAGAGGGCGGGATTTACCTGTGAGCTACAGAGCTGCATTGAAAAGGATGCATAGAAACATCAGGAAAAAAAAAAAACTAGGAATAGATCTCTCCATTGCAACATTAACAATGTATACAGGCTGCCAACAGAGCTGGGCTGCAATAAACCAGGCGATCACTAGAGAGCAGTTAAGTGCTCCATATCTCTCTGGGGCCATCTAGTGGCCATTGGGAATATTGCAAGCAAGAATGGAAAGAATTCTCCAAAAGAACAAAATATGGAGGTTTTTAATCTACTATATTTCAAATCTGAAATCTGGCTGGGTGATTTTTTTAAAAAATATTTTTTATTATAGTTTAAAAAAAAAAAAAAAAGACAAATGTATAATAGTTTTTCTATCATGGTGTAACATGACCAAAATATCCATGTATATATTTATTTATTTATTTAATCAAATTTCTATACCACCCTACTCCCGAAGGACTCAGGGTGGTGAACAGCCAAGATAAAATACAGATAATATAAATATATACACCAATAATCAGAAAGTAAAAATAGAAAATATTTACAGATTCTTATATACAAATTTACATTTCCAAAACTTATTGACGGCGCTGAAAAAGTGACTTTTTCACACTTTAGGACCGTTGCAGCATCCCCATGGGCACATGATAAAAATTCGAATGCTTGGCCACTGGTTCATATTTATGACGGTCGCTGTATCCCGGGGGGTCAGGAGAGGTAATCCCCCTTTTGAGACCTTCTGGCAAGCCAAGTCCATGGAGGAATCCAGATTCACATAATAACCATGTGACAAACGCAAGGATTAATTTAACAGCGGTGGCAAGAAAAGTGGCCGAAGCTCAATTAACAAATGTTTCACTTTAGCGACAGAAATTTGGGGCTCTGTTGTGATTGTAACTCAAGGTCTACTTGTATTAGGTAAGTTCATGGCCTTGGTTTTACACACACACACAGATCATATAATCGTGACATCAATAGTGATAGGGGCCTGGGGTGCAATCCCAAATTATCTGGGGCACAACGTGAACAAAATCGGCATTGACTTTTTTAGTTTTTAATGGTTATTAATTGTTTAGTTTTAATTTGTTAATGGGTTTTAATTCGCACTGTTTTAATTCGGGCCAAAGTATATAATTCTTTTAATTAATTTTAAATTTTGTATTGTTATGTATTTTAGTTTTGGCTGTGCACTGCCCTGAGTCCACTAGGAGAAGGGCGGTATATAAATTGAATAAATAAATAAATAAATAAATAAAAATTGACAAATTCACCATCGGTCAATTGCAGAAAATAGCTTGACTTGGAATCGGCCTGCAATGAGCCTTTTAACACCAACGAAAGGCCACAATCTGCCTCCTCTCCCAGATCCTTGGGAAGAACTCGATAGGTGAACCAGATCCAGACTAAGGAGAAACTTCCTAACAGTGAGGACAATTTGAATATTGCTCACCTGCCTGGAACCTTCACTGTATTTCAAACATCAATACATGAGAGAAAATAATTTCTGAGTGCTACACAAAACTTGTCGGACAGGATAGTTAATCTTATTCCCATTTATAAGGAAGTAAATTCCATTGAACTCGGTGAGTTTACCGGCGTCAAGATAGAAAAATAAGGGTGGGGAATAGAAAGAAGGAAGCTTTAAACCTTACAAGTCACAGAATGATGTTATTTGGGAAAACGTTGCAGCTACTTTCACAGGGACGTAAGGCTTCCCGGTTCATTTCTCCTTCTACAGCAAGGAGAGCTTTGTATAACCTTGTTTATAAAGTTAGGATTGAAATTTAATCAATCTACCCTAAATTAGGGGACGCGGTGGCTCGGTGGCTAAGACGCTGAACTTGTCGATCGAAAGACGGTTGGCAGTTCAGCGGTTCGAATCCCTGGTGCCGCGTAACGGGGTGAGCTCCCGTGACTTGTCCCAGCTTCTGCCAACCTAGCAGTTTGAAAGCAGGTAAAAAATGCAAGTAGAAAAACAGGGACCCCCTTTGGTGGGAAGGGAACAGCGTTCCGTGCGCCTTTGGCGTTGAGTCATGCCGGCCACATGACCACGGAGATGTCTTCAGACAGCGCTGGCTCTTCGGCTTTGAAATGGGAATGAGCACTGCCCCCTAGAGTCGGGAACGGCTAGCACATATGTGCGAGGGGAACCTTTACCTTTACCTTACCCTAAATTATGCAAATAAATAGTAGGTCAAGTTAAAGACCTATCACTTAAAAATCTGCGAGCTGGAGATGGAAAGAAGACAAAATCACCTTCATTTTTAAATCTTCAGGGTTTCCACCAGAGCTGACACAGCCAAAAAGCTGGGGGTTTTTTTATGTACAGTTAGTCCCTCAATTTACAACAGTTCCATTTAGTGACCGCCCAAAGTTACAACGGCACTGAAAAAAGGGACTTAGGACCAGGTGTTTTTGTTACATATGTAAATGCCTAATGTATATGTCTCTGTATATATTTATGGTTAACTCCCACTCTGTCTACATCATCCCCAAAACCACTCCTACTTACCTCTGACCACTCCTCCCTTGTATATATACCGAACCCTCCCTGATTCTTGGTTCTTCCTCTGCATCTCCTGCAAGAGATCAGATATGAATAAATGAATATTATTATCATCATAAAAGACTCTGAGTAATTATTGGGCAAGATCCTCGAATTCTGACAGTTTTTTTTTTCACACTTACGACCGTTGCAGGATCCCCATGGTTCCATGATGAAAATTCAGACGCTTGCCAACTTGGTTCGTACTTATGACGGTTGCAGTGTCCCGGGGTCATATGATCTCCACGATTCGCTTAACGGCAGCGGCAAGAAAAGTTGTAAAATCGGTCAAACTCACTTAACAAATGTTTTCATTTAGCAGCATAGATTTGGGGCTCCATTGTGGTCGCAATTCGAAGATTACCTATATGTTATGGGGCAAAATAGCTACCTTGATCCTTGTTTACGGGACCTGTACCACATCTAAAACTCACACCCTAAAAGAGCCAAGCTCCCACTCTTTTGCAGTGCGGTCTCAAAACAAGGCCACAAGGCAAGATGCAGCCTTCCAACAGGTAGAAATCATATGAAACTTGTTTCAACGGTTCGTATGTCCAAGAAGACGGATGTAATAAACTAACAGATAACAGATTAACAGAGTTGGAAGAGACCTTGTAGGTCATCTAGTCCAATCCCCCGCTATTTCAGCAAGCTGGCCTGGCCTAACTCCCATCTTTTAAATTTTTAAATTTTTTAATTCGTGATTTTACAAATTGGGTGTTTTAATCTGTGTTTCGGCCGAAATATTTAATAATTTTAAGGGATTTTTTAATATTTGTATTATCTGTATTTTATCTTGGCTGTTCACCGCCCTGAGTCCTTCGGGAGTAGGGCGGTATAGAAATTTGATTAATAAATAAATAAATAAATAAATGCAGGAAACCCTACACCATTTCTGACAGATGGCAGTCCAGTCTCTTCTTAAAAGCCTCCAGTGATGAAGCTCCTGCAACTTCTGAAGGCAACTTCTGTTCCATCGGTTGATTGTTCTCACTGTCTGGAAATTTCTCCTTATTTCCAGGTTGAATCTCTCCTTGGTCGCTTTCCATCCATTATTCCTTGTCTGGCCTTCGGGTGCTTTGGAAAACAGCTTGACCCCCTCCTCTCTGTGACAGCCCCTCAAATATTGGAAGATGCTATCCTGTCTCCCCTGGTCCTTCCTTCACTAGACTAGTCAGGCCCAGTTCCTGCAACCGTTCATCGTATGTTTTAGTCTCCAGTCCCCTCATCATCTTGATTGCTATTCTCTGCACTTTTTCTACAGTCTCAACATCTTTTTTACAGTGTGGTGACCAAAACTGGATGCAGGACTCTAGGCGTGATCTTACTAAGGGTTTATAGAGTGGTATTAGTGCTTCCCTTGATCTTGATCGTATCCCTCGATTGCATTGGCTGTTTTGGCTGCCGCCAAAATGAACTAGATGCCCTCTGCACACTCTCAGAGGCATCCTTGCCTAGACATCCTCTCCAGCAAAGCTAGCAACACTCTGAATAAGTGTTGTTTTTCATTGTTGTGGATCACTCTTTCTCAACTTTGGCTCAACTTTTAAGACGGGTGGACTTCAACTCCCAGAATTCCCTCAGCCAGGATGGATAGCTGAGGGAATTCTGGGATATTGGAAGCCGACCCATTTTAAATAAAATAAAATAAAATAAAATAAAATAAAATAAAATAAAATAAAATAAAATAAAATAAAATAAAATAAAATAAAATAAAATAAAATAAAATAAAATAAATAAATAAATATTGGAAGTCGACCCATTTTAAAGCTGTGCCAAGGTTGTAAACTATGTAAAGGCAGCATCCTGAGCTGCCTTTTTCTGTTTTTTGGTTGAAAAAAAACAACAGTCCTCCTGAAGAAATCTACCCCCCCACCAGCCCCCTCCCAGTTCCAGCCAGGTACACCTCTCAGGTGGGCGGAAGAACAGATAAAGAAGAACGATAAGGCGCATGCGCGGGTCTTCTGTCTTCCCCCCCCCCTTCACCCTTCCTTGCCTGAACAGCCGGGCAAGATTCCTTTTGCGCCTGCGCTTTGGGCCTCTCCACCGACGGGTGGTGGTGGTTATTGGGGGGGGGTAAAACGGAAGAGAAGAAGTACTGGCAGAAGCCGCCCTGTTGAGTCAGGGAAAAAAAAAAAAAGGGAGAGGAAGCGAGGCGAAAAGGGCGGCGCCGCGCGTGCGCGCCGAGGAGAGCCGCTCGAGCCACTGGCGGTTTTCCCCCCCCCCTCAGCCGCCCGGGCGGAGGAGAGTGCGCATGCGCCTGGGAGGGGAAGCGACGAGCGGCGGGGCGGGGGCTGTCGCCGTCGCTGCAGCCGCCGCCGCCGCTGTCAGTTCCGGCTGCAGGTCGAGGAGCCGATCCGGCCTCGGCGCCGCCTGAGGAGACTCGGCCTTCGCGCCCAAGACGGGAGCGGCCGCTCCCCCGGAGCCCCACCCCCACCCCCGCAAGCGGCCATGGCCCGGGACTACGACCACCTCTTCAAACTCCTCATCATCGGCGACAGCGGTGAGGGCGGAGGGCCGCCGGGGAGGCCTCTCCCGGCCGGGGTGTCCAGCTCGGACCGAGCCTGGGCTTTCTGAGGGCGGGGAAGGCGGATGGGCGGCGTGGGGGAGGGGAGAGAATGGGGGAGGAGGACCCTGAGGAGGGGGGAGGGGGGAGGGGCTGAGGAGGTTTTTTGAGGGGGGGCAAGACCCCGAGGAGGGGGGTTGGGAAGCAGGGGGAGACCCTCCCCCAAGAAGGTAAGGGAGGGGCCTTTGAATAGGAGAAGGGATTGGGGGGGGGGGTCCTGATAGGAAAGAGGGAGCAAGACCCCTAGGAGGGGAGAGGAAAGCAGGGGGAGACCCCCCCCAAGAAGGGGTAAGGGAGGGGCCTCAGAATAGGAATAGGGGTTTTGGGGGGGTCCTGATAGGAAAGGGGGGAGGAGGACCCCCTAGGAGGGGGAAGGGAAGCAGGGGGAGACCACCCCCAAGAAGGGGTAAGGGAGGGACCTCTGAATAGGAGGAGGGATTGTGGGGGGGGGTCCTGATAGGAAAGGGGGGGAGGAGGATCCCCCTAGGAGGGGAGAGGAAAGCAGGGGGAGACCACCCCCAAGAAGGGGTAAGGGAGGGGCCTCAGAATAGGAATAGGGGTTTTGGGGGGGTCCTGATAGGAAAGGGGGAGGAGGACCTCCTTAGGAGGGGGGAGGGAAGCACGGGGAAACCCCTCCCCAGAAGGACTTGAGGTAAGAGAAGGGCCTCTGAATAGGAGGAAGGGTTTGGGGGGGGTCCTGATAGGAAAGGGCGGAGGAGGACCCTCTAGGAGGAGGGAGGGAGGGAAGCAGGGGGAGAACCCTCCCTCCAGAAGGACTTGAGGTAAGGGGGGACCTCTGAATAGGAGGAGGGATTTGGGGGGGATTCCTGATAGGAAGAGGGGAACAGGATCCCTTGGAGGGGGGAGGGAAGCAGAGAAGCAGGGAGAGACCCACCCCCAAGAAGAACCAGGTAAGGGAGGGACCTCAGAATAGGAGGAGGGGGAGCGGAGGATTGTATTGGGTGGGGTCTTGATAGGAAGGAGGGAGAAGGACCCCTAGGGGGAGGAGGGAAGCAGGGGGAGACCACCCCCAAGAAGAAATTAAGGGGCAAGGCCTCAGAATAGGAGGAGGGGGGAGCTGGAGGATTGTCTTGGGGGTCCTGATAGGAAGTGGGGAGCAGGGCCCCTAGGAGGGAAGAGGGGGGCAGACAATCAGAGAGAGACCCCCCCAGAAGGACAAGGTAAGGGAGTGGCCTCAGAATAGGAGGAGGGGGAGCACAAGGATTGTCTTGGGGGGTCCTGATAGGAAATGGGGGAGTAGGACCCCAAGGAAGGTGGGGGGAGGAGGGGAACAAAGGCCCCCTGAATATTTGAAGGACCCAAAAGGGAGTTAAGGGGCAAAGATCCCAGAAGGATAAGAGGTGGATGGGATGGAGACCCTGGGGGGGGGTATTTGGGGAGGGGGATCCAAGCTGGATCTGCTCCGCTCTGGGCCAGTAGGTCTCTGGCCATGGCAGGAGGGGTTTTGGCTGGAGAAGCTGATGATGGTTTTCCCCTTCAATGTGTTTTCATCTTCTATATTGTGGTGGTGTTTTCTTGGGGGTTTCATGGTTTTCCTTTCCTGGAGAAATTATGGAGGTTCTCAGTCATCCAGGTGATAAAGGTGTTTTCTTTTTTTCAAAAGGCAACTGGACTTTCTTGTTTTTTCCATGAAGACGTTTCTCTTCTCATCCAAGAAGCTTCTTCAGGAGCCGACCTGCAAAAAGGAGACCTGAGGAAGCTTCTCCGATGAGAAGCGAAACGCCTTCAAGCAAAAACCCAGAAAGTCCAGTTGCCTTTTGAAAAAAAAAAAAAAAAAAGGAAAAAAAAGCACCTTCGGAGTTTCCTCGATAAAGAATCTGGTTGGGTTGTGATGCGTCTATCAATAACAATAAACCAGGATCGACATGGCACCTTTATGCAATTGGCATTAAGTAACATCTTTTTTTTTTATTTTATTTTGCAAAGCGGTCAAATGGGCAGAAGAATCCAGATTGTTGCGTCTTTAAGCAGGGATGAAATACCTGTTGTTTGGAAGCCTGGAGAGCCCGACTGCCAGTCACTGGTTTTGAATCTGCATGATATATCCCGCTTAAGCGTCATTTTGCTCAGTTCGTGTCATTTCTGACTTCATACATGAGACGGGCTGAACCATCAACTGGCCCTGTGGCCTGAATTCATGCAACACTCTAAGATAAACTTGGCTTGCTAGTTTTGGTTCAGTTAAGTCATGTGAACGTAGCCAGGGTGAACAGCAGTTCTAGAAAGTTTGTGATTCGACTTGCTGGCTATTGTCTCTCTAGGTTTTTCCCCACAACAGGCATGTTTGTGACTTATCCAAGGCCACCCAGTAATCTTGATGGGTGAGCAAGACTTTTATATAGCACTTCTGATCGCTGAATCACTTTACTTAGTGCTTATTTATTGAATTTATCCCAGGCTTTCTCTGTAGTGAACAGTGATGTTCATGGACATCTTGTGGCCATGATTATAAAATTCTTGCAACTTCCTTCAGAGGTAGATTAGATTTATACAGCCTATTAATAAAGTTAATAGGTCATCCAGTGAAATCTATACCAGGCAGGTTGATTTGAACTATGATCTTTATGGTCTGAGACGCTGACACATACAGGTAGTCCTCGATGTATGCCCACCACAGGGGCCATGAAATTCATTCGTAAAGTGGTGCAGTCATTAAGTGAGGCATCATGTGATTTCACCATCCTTTTTTTTGCTGTGGTTGTTAAGCGAACCACTGTCATGGTCATTAAGTGGGACAGTGATAACAACTTGCAACTTCCCTGCTGGCTTTCCGGGTGACTTTGCTTGTTGGAAGCCAGCTGGGAAGCTCACTTGACAGGTCGTAAATGTAGGACCGTTGCCAAATGCGTGAATCACGATCACATGACTGCACGGATGCTGTGGCAGTTGTAAGTGCGAGGACCGGTGATTCACTTTTTTTAAACGTCTTTTTTGAACAGTTGCTAAACAAGTCGTCGTAAGCAGAGGCCTACCTGTAGATTTTAATTGCCTCGTGCTCTTCTTATGCTTTAATTCTTGCTTAATTTTAAATTTTGCTTAAATGGATAAGCAGGAACCTATTGTTTATCCCGTATTTGAGACCTGGCAGGAAAAGGAGCTTGCCTAAGATTAAATTTTGAATTGAGGATTCTTTTATTCATAACTTGAACTTCTATCATATGCGTAAGCCACCTTTTAGTGAATTCCACTGAACATATTGTGACTTGTTTCTGGGATCTGCTTAGCACTGGGCTGTCTGTTTTTTAAATGTCACGCTGTGTTAGATCACTCTCTGCTCTCCAACTTGGTGTAGATGAAATTATGGATATTCAAGTCCATTTGGCCCAACATTGATGATGATATCTGGAAAGACATGGCCTAACATAAGACACTCTTTGATGTCGCTTAAATGCTGGATTATTTCTTGAACTCAATTATATCCATCATTTCCTTATCTCTTATGGTAGTGATTTAACTTCTAGGCCCCAGGATGGGAGGGTGGCTTGGGGCTGGTAAACAGGAAGAGAAGAGAAGAGTTGAGTTGAGTTGTTGAGTTGAATTCTTTATTGGCCAAGTGTGATTGGACACACAATGAATTTGTCTTTGGTGCATAGGCTCTCAGTGTACATAAAAGAAAAGATACATTCGTCAAGGATCATAAGGTTCAACACTTAATGATAGTCATAGGGAAACAATATAAATTGTAAGGATACAGCAACAAGTTACAGTCATACAGTCGTAAGTGGAAGGAGATGGGTGGTGAGAACAATGAGAAAATTAATAGTAATGCAATAGTGAATAGTTTGACTGTGTTGAGGGAATTATTTGTTTAGCAGAGTGATGGCGTTCGGGGAAAAAACTGTCCTTGTATCTAGTTGTTCTGGTGTGCAGTGCTCTATAGCATGGTTTTAAGGGTAGGAGTTGAAACAATTTATGTCCAGGATGCGAGGGGTCTGTAAATATTTTCACAGCTCTCTTTATATCGGTAGTCCTCGACATATGACCACAATTGAGCCCAACATTTCTGTTGCTAAACAAGATACTTGTTGAATGAGTTTTGTCCCATTTTACAACCTTTCTTGCCATAGTTGTTAAGTGAATTCTTCCGGTTAAGTTAGTCACATGCTTTTTAAGTGATTCTGGCTTCCCCATTGACTTTGCTCGTCAGAAGGTTGCCAAAGATGCTCATTGAAAAACGGCCATAAATTATTTTCTTCAGTGCCATCATAACTTCAAACGATCACTAAAAGAACAGTTGTAAGTCGAGGGCTACCTGTAGTTCACTCCCTGGTGTGATTCAAGCCCATCACTGTCTGATACGTGAAAATCCAGCCTCCAGTATATCAACACAAGGCTTGGACTGTAGGGAGAACCAAATGGAGAAAGACTTAGATTAAAATGGATTTTAAAAAATTACTTCCTTTTAAGGTGAAAGAATCTGAAACATTACAGTGAATTTTGTTAATATAAACGGTGGTAGTTTATAAAGATTATTAAGTGCAAATAGAAATACATATTTTAACAGCAAAGAAGATCAAGCAGGAAAATTGATTGAGGAGAATATATAGTATTTATGTTTTTTACTTGGATTCCGGATTTTGTGCTTCTGATGTAAAAAAAATGAAACTTTTGACTTTGGTTTTGCCAATTAGACAGATTGGTTGTCATAGAAATGGCTAGTTATATACTAATGTGTAAAAGTAAAAGTAAATACTAATGTGTAAAAGTAAAAAAGTTGAGGTTGTAATGTTGTTATCTTGTACTATGCTACAAAAAGTCTGAAGCCAACGCCTTTTTCTTTCTTCCTTTGTACCTCATATTTCCTTTCCCCCTTTTTTCTTCCCTTCACTTCCTCTATTTCTTTTTCTTTGGATTTTATACATTGACAAAACAATAAAAGCTATAGAAAAGAGAAAAGACTAAAATGCACATTGCCTTAAAGCCTCAGGAGGGAGAGTAGGATGTGTATGTAATAAATTACAGTGGATTAATGAAAAATTGGTGTGAAGTACTTCAGAGATAATTCTTAGAGGCTGGATAAAAGAGAAACATAAAACACCTTGAGAAATATGTTTCCTTTAATTGTCCAGCCACCAAATATAAATCTATCCAGAGGTTAGATTTTTAGGTATACGTCATCATAACTGCAGCACAGATAGCTTGTAATTTAATTTTTGCTTAGGGGCCATAACTTTATTTCAAGGAGTAAAGGAGAGGCAACAATAACCTGAAATGCATACAGACTTACTTATAATTGGGGTTAATGTGAAATAATTTCTACCTTTATTCCCAGTCCTTCTGAATAGCAGCAACATCCTAGCGAAAAGGAAAACCGAATCCGGATTGAGGGTTTCCCCCCCCCTGTTTTTAATTTTTTAATTTTTTACAAACATATCAAATCAATGTGTGAACAGTGTGGCACCTGGGTTCTAATACAAATAAAACTAGTAAAATTACAATTATTAGATTCAATCAACTTATATATTTCTAATAATGATACACAATTATAATAAGTTGCAAGCTGTCATTATTCAATTGTTCCATGTTTTCTCTTATTGTTACTTTTGTTTTATTATATAAAAGTGTATACCCTAACACCGCCCCTTCTCTTATTTATCACTTATTCTAACTTTTAATCATATCACCTTTTACTAAAAAGAACATTTTCTTTCTATCCTTCCGAACTTCTAGTCATGTCACCTAAGAAAATAAAGAGAAAGAAAAGCAAAAGCAAATCAAAACATCAACAAAAAAAGAAAATCATCTATCCATCGTCTCTTGCCCGCTTCAATACTTAAATTGCTATGCTTTTTTTTTTTTTTTTTTTTTAACTTGCCAGGGATTGAGTTTTGATCTCCCAACCAGGCAACATAATCACAGTTCATCCAAGGAGCAGTCAAGTATTACACAGATTTTGGATTATCGGAGCCTAGAGATTTGGTGAAAGGGAGGTTTATAAACACCGTGCAGTCTGTAACAACTTTCAGTGCACTTTGAATTCCCGTACTCGATGGACAGCTTGAATGAGCCCTTTTGATCGAAGGACAGTTGCAGGGATATGAGGCAAAACCTTGAAATCTGGGTGTTTAGGTTTGTAGGTCACGCTACAAGAGTCTTAGACTTAATTTCATGTTAATTAAAAGCCTTTTTCCCTTCCCACATCTGACTGTTGTGAAGAATGATTCACTCTCCTCTGTCTTCTCTTTTGTCTTTAACTTAGTTATAGACCCAAGATCTCAGCCTTTTTTTTCTTTCTGTTTTATTGCCTACGCTTCACAAAAGTTCTAGAAAGCAAAAACGAGAGTTTCATGCTTAACAGAGGTGTGAGCTAGAAACCTCAAATTCTCACCTTGCCTACAGTTTTTGTTTATTTATTATTAATATTATCATTTCCTCATTATACTGGTCTTTTCTGTAGTATGGCCTGCCTTACAAGATTATTATAAGGCCGTTGAAATATAAACCGCTTTGTTTCTTCTAATTTCTGCAATGATTGACCTGGTTTATAAGATTATCTGTAAGGCCATTGCCATATAATCTGGTCTGAACATTTTGCAATGTAAGTAGCCCTCAATTTACAGTCGCAATTGAGCCCCAAATTTCTGTTGCTAAGTGAGACATTTGGTAAGTGAATTTTGCTCCATTTTACAACCCTTTCTTGCAACAGTTGTCGAGCAAATCCCTGGGGCTGTTCAGTTTTTTGCAAAAAATGGGGCTGTTTTTGGCCTCCTGAACCCCCACGCGTTGCGTTTTTGCCCTCCCCAGCTCCCAGGAGCACTCTGCAGGCCTCCCAAACTCTTTGCGCATCCTGTTTTTTGCAAAAACGGGCCCATTTTTTGCAAAAACAGGACACGCAGAGGGTTTGGGAGGCCTGCAGAGTGCTCCTGGGGAGGGCAAAAATCTTTTTTTTTTCCTTGTTTACCTCTTCAAAATCTTGGTGCCTCTTATATGCTGAAAAATACAGTAATTATCCACTGTGCAATCTAACAATGATATTTAGTTAATTAAACGTGTCATCAAGCTCAATTAAGTTACATGATTAAACTGAATTAATGTACCCTAACCCTAACCCTGGCCCTGGCCCTGGCCCTGCCACATGCACTTTTCAGGATGCCTACTTTCCTGCCCCCTCCCCCCCACACACCAGGATGTCATTCCAAGATCAGGTATAGCCTCTGGCTCAGGAAAAATAGGTAGCCTTGAGTTAGCAATTGATGGGAAAGTCCCGATCCATTGAAGCCGTCAGTATTGGGCTGAACAAGCTAGTGTGATCTAGTGATCTAAGGCAGTGGTCCCCAACCCCCGGTCCGCGGACCGGTGCCGGGCCGTGGAGTACCTGGCACCGGGCCGCGCAGCGGCCGGGGGACATGAACGCTGCAGCGCAAAGGCTCCTGGGCCGTGCGCAAAAGCTCCTGGGCCGTGCGCAAAAGCTCCTGGGCCGTGCCCCCACCCCTGCGCGCGCTCAGCGGGCCGCGGCGATAAAAAGGTTGGGGACCACTGATCTAAGGCACCAGGCTAAAAACTGGGAGATAGTGAGTTCTAGTCCTACCTTAGCTATGAAAGCCAGCTGCCTGATTTTTGGCCAATCACCAGGAGACAGTGAGTTCTAGTCCCGCCTTGGGCCTGAAAGGCAAGTGGGTGACTTTGGGCCAATCACCAAGAGACCTGAGTTCTAGTCCTGCTTTAGCCATGAAAGCTGGCTGGATGACTTTGGGCCAATGATCAGGAGATGGAGAGTTCTAGTCCCGTCTTAAATCATGAAAACCGGCTGGGTGATTTTGAACCAGGAGACCTGAGTTCTAGTCCTGCCTTAGTTATGAAAGCTGGCTGGATGACTGGGCCAGTCACCAAGAGACCTGAGTTCTAGTCCTGCTTTAGCCACGAAAGCTGGCTGGGTGACTTTGGGCTAATGTTCAGGAGCTGGGGATTTCTAGTCCCCTCTTAAATCATGGAAGCCCACTGGGCGACTTTGAGCCAGTCATTTTCTCTCAGCCCAAGCTACTTCACAGTGGTGTTGTTGTGAGGAAAATAGGAGGAATATCTGTCAGAGATGTTCGCTACCTTGCATTATTTGTAGTAGTAGTAGTAGTAATAATAATAATAATAATAATAATAATAATAATAATAATAATAATATATGTTCGGTACCTTGCATTATTTGTAATAATAATAATGGCAGTATGCAATTTTTTTTAAAGAACCTTCAGAATTACCAAAATTTAAAGCTGGTTTCCCTGATTTCCTTAGGAGCACAGCAGCGTAATAAATATAACAACCAGTTCCGTAGCAAGGCTCCAGGCTCATTACGGATTTGTGATTAAAGCCAGATATAAAATGCACGTTCTCCCTATATACTCATAAGTGTGCAGGCAAAAGAGCTGTCCTCTGCACTCCGAATGGAAAGTCCCCTTTTTCTCTTGCTCCCTGTCAATCTTCCAAGTGAGTCACGTTAGACGGGCAGATGGATGTCGAGCGCTTGCCAGCAGCAAGCTTGAGAATCCTGCTTTGTAGCTCAGGGAGGATGCTGGGATTGTTCCTTTTGCTCAAGATGGAGCTAGTGAGAGTGGCAGGTGGAGGTGTGCGCAGGTAGCCCTCAACGACAAATTTCTGTCGTTGTGCGAGACAGTTGTCTAGCGAGTTTTGCCGCATGCATGGTGGGGGGAATTCTAGGAGTTGAAGTCCCGCCCGTCTTAAACTTGCCGACGTGGAGAAGCACCGCTCTAAGGCGTAATGTTTATTTCTTGTGTCAAACCACCGTCTATGTGGTTTGTAAGCCGTTGTGGCTGAAGGTTGTGTGTAAGTCAAGCTGAACGCAGTTGCGTTTCGTCCTTGTCGTTTGCAACCCGTACAATGCACACTTTCCTCTTATCACACCCAGAACATTCTCGTATCTTCTATGCCTTTTATCGCCATCCTGGGAAGGTTGAGTGCAGCTTGGCAGAAATGGAGGCCCTTGGAGGAGGAGGAGGAGGAGGAGGAGGAGGAGGAGGAGGAGGAGGAGGAGGAGGAGGAGGAGGAGGAGGAGGAAGTGGTGGACACATCCTGTTCTGTATAAGTCTTTGTCTCTAAGACACCAAGGAAAAACATCCCTCTTGGCCTTGAAATTCTCCTCCTGCGGCTTCTTCCATCACACGTAAAACACTTCGGAAATCATCAACATAAGAGTAGAGTAGAGCAGGGGTCTCCAACCTTGACAACTTTAAGCCTGGAGGACTTCAACTCCCAGAATTCCCCCGCCCGCATGCGGCCGTAAAACGGGCCATAACTCACTAAACAACCTTCTCGCGCAATGACAAATTTGTCGTTGAAGGGTACCTGTGCATACCTCCACCTGCTCCAGGACGAAAGGACGAAATGCAACTGCATTCAGCCTAGCAGCTCAACTCACACACAACCTTCATCCACAACGGCTTACAAACCACACAGACTGTGGTTTGACACAAAAAATAAACATTACGCCTTAGAGAGGTGCTTCTCGACGTCAGCAAGTTTAAGACGGGTGGGACTTCAACTCCCAGAATTCCCCCACCCGCATGCGGCCGTAAAATGTAAAATGTTCTCCTGTCTGATCAAGGGGTTGGAAGGGTCTCCAGTGGAAATTAGAAGGGGGCTGCCTTCAAAACTCAACTAAATGTAGACTCTTCCAGATGACTTTCGGGTTGTACTAAATATTGATGGCTGCTGGATTAATATTGCACCATACTGGAGATTTATTGTCTTTCATACATCTTAATTTTATATTGATTTTTATGTTACTCACTGTGAACTTCCATGAGTCCTCTGGGATTGCAGCAGGATATCAGTGTAATAAATAAAATAAATGAATCTTTTACTTAAGGGGGCAGTGGTATTCCCGAAGGGAAGCCCACTTTCACCACGTTCAAATAGCACAAAAGATGTCTAATATTGTGTGTTTTAAAGGTGCCCAGATCCAACTTGCCATGCTATGCCTACCGTATTTCCCTGAAAATAAGTCCCAACCGGAAAATAAGCCCTAGCATGGTTTTTTTCAGGATGCTTGTAATATAAGCCCTACCCCAAAAATAAGCCCTAGTTAAGATCTTATTTAGAATAACAGACTTGGAAGGAACCTTGGAGGTCATCTAGTCCAATTGCACCGCCCAAGCAGACCCTACACCATTTCTGACAGATGGCAATCCAGTCTCCTCTTGAAAGCTTCCAGGGATGAAGCTCCCACAACTTCCAAAGGCAACTTCTGTTCCGGGGGTCGATTGTTCTCACTGTCAGAAAACTCCTCCTTATTTCTAGGTTGAATCTCTCCTTGATCATCCATTATTCCTTGTCTGGCCTTCGGGTGCTTTGGAGAATAGCCCCCTCCTCTCTATGGCAGCCCCTCAAATATTGGAAGACTGCTCTCCTGTCTCCCCTGGTCCTTCTCTTCACTAGACTAGCCAGGCCCAGTTCCTGCAACTGTTCATCATATGATGAACAATTGAGGGAGCTAGGTATGTCTAGTCTTAACGAAAAGAAGGACTAGGGGAGACATGATAGCTGTCTTCCAGTACTTGAGGGACTGTCCCAGAAAATAGACTTGACTTATTCTCCATAGCATCTGTGGGCAGGACAAGAAGTAAGGGATGGAAGCTTATCAAAGAGAGATCTAACGCAGAATTAAATAGAAATTCCCTGTCATAAGAACAGTTAACCAATAGAGCAGCTTGCCTACCAGAATTGTGGGTGCTCCAATCACCAGAGGTTTTCAAAAATAGACCGGACAGCCAATTGACTGAGATGGTGTGGGGTCTCCTGCTAGAACAGGGGTCGGCAACCTTAAATACTCAAAGAGCCCCAAAGGTCCTAACCGGAAGCCCCCGTTCAATTCTGGAGCTGACCGGAAGTCCGGTTCCCCCAACATGGTTTCCTCCTAGCGCAGCGTCCTTTTTCGTCTGCTGACCGGAAGTCCGTTTCCCCCACCATAGAGTCTCCTAGCGCAGCATCCTTTTTCCTCTACCTACCCTAACCGAAAGCCCTCTGTGGTGCCGACCAGCGACAGGGAGCCGCAGCAGAGAGATGAAAGAGCCACATGCGGCTCCAGAGCCGCGAGTTGCTGACCCCTGGACTAGAAGACCTCCAAGTACCCTTTCAGCCCTATGATTCCACGACGCCCTTCTTTCTTGCTGAGCAGATGTGCAAACACCTGCCAGCTCCAGGCAGTATCCAGGCAAGGCACGTACCCTATAAATATTCAAACAGGAATGGCACAGTAAACAGCATTAAAAATAAAATGCTGCTGTCTTGTTGCTCCAGCAATGACTGGCAGAACTTAAAAGTTTTTTTCTTCTTTCCTTTTCTTCGCGCAGGTGTTGGCAAGAGCAGTTTGCTCCTACGTTTTGCAGACAACACTTTCTCAGGTAAGGTAGGCCTTGGGCCCTTCCAGCATCCTGGGGTCATATGATCACCGTTTGCAACGTTCCGACGAGCAAAGTCAACGGGGGTGGTGGGGGGAACCAGATTGATTTAACAGCCACGTTCCTCATTTAAGAGCCGCAACGATTCGCTGAATAACAGCAGTCAGAAAAAGCTCATTTTACAAATTTTCCCACTTAGCTACATACATTTTGGGCTCAGTGGCGGTCGTACTTTGAGGGTTACCTGCAGTGCATTGCAAGCCACCTGCTTTTCGAACTCCTGATTTATCTGCGTCATGTTTTCAAGCCTTTTAAAAAGAGGGTTTTTTTTTTAAAAAAAAAAAAGAGGCTTGTATTGGAAATATATATAAATAAATAATGAATGCAAGGTGTCTCCTTGCACGATATAATGGTAGCTTTGTGTGGCCCTTCACTATTTGCCTTTTAATTGTCATTTCATCTTTGCAGTTTGGGGGCTGTTTATTTTTACGATCACGGTAAATTAAGCATCTTCCTTCCCTGCTAAAAATGCTTTAATGGAGACATTCCCCCCCCCTTTTTAAAAAGAATAATGAGAGTTTTCGGGGGGGGGGAGCCTTAAAAAATTAGTTTCAACAGGAAACAGTGGGAGGCCAAGAATATTTTCCCTTAGATAATTTGTCAGCTGCCGAAAAAGGATTCCTAGTCAATGCTGCATCATTCAGAAGCAGCCAGCTGTGCATAATTGGCTTGTGAGTACCCTCAGAAACTCTCACAATTTCTCTGCTGTTTTTTTCCCCCCTCCCCATGCAGGCAGTTACATTACCACAATTGGGGTCGACTTCAAAATTCGGACAGTTGAAATCAACGGGGAAAAAGTCAAGCTACAGATCTGGGACACTGCAGGACAGGAGCGCTTCCGGACAATCACATCGACGTAAGTAAACAACCCAATCTGATAACTGGATTTCATCCTGGGTTTGTTCTGATGAGATTAAAGATGACGATTTCTTCTTCCTAGCTCTTGTTTCAAACTTTTCTTCTGCCCCGTTTGCCTCATGAGCCAGATTGTAATCCACAAAAGGTACAAAATATTAAAAGTACAGACGGAAGTGTTTGTGGGTTTTTGTCTTAATATAATACAGTGGCACCTCGGTACTCCTGGTAATTGGTTCCGGGAGGCGCTATGAGTACCAAAAATGAATACCAAACAATTTTCCTCCCAGAAAGAATGATGTAGTGAGTCACAAGGCGGATAAATTCAAGCAATCAGCAGGAGACTGTGAGTTCTAGTCCCACCTTAGCCATGAAAGCCAGCTGGGTGACTTTGGCCCAGTCCCCCGGAGACTGTGAGTTCTAATCCTGCCTTAGGTGTGAGGGTCTGCTGGGTGACTTTGGATCAGTCACACTCGCTCAGCCCAGCCTACCTCACAAGGATGTTGGAAAAGAAGAGGAGAGAGATATATTCTCCCCCCCCCTCTCTCTCTTTGTCTAAATAATATGCCTAGCACTCATTGACTGATTGCAGTACTTTGCATGGCCTCGCATTGAGGTTAGAGGCTTCCTTGAAGGGCCTTGCATCCCAACTTCCATCAAATTAAACTCCCAGTTTAATTTGCTCTTGAATTAACGCAGGAGTATGGCTAAAATTTCTGGCTTAGTCTGAGTAGGCCCTCAGTTCCGCATGAGACGGTGTTACAACTCGGGAACTGAGCTCAGTGAGAGGCTTTTTCTCTGTTGCTGCCAGCTCCCTTTCACACCAACAGAAGCCTGAACAAACGCTGAGGTTTTGTTTTCTATACAGGAGGTTGTCATAGAGTCCTGGCAGAGCGAGTTCAGGGAAAGAAAGGATAGGCTAGCTGTGATTCATGGCCTGCTTGAAAACGGGGGGGAAACCCCACAGAAGTCATTCGGATGCTTTGACGCTGAAATCTTTTTTATCCTAGCAGGGATGATTCGTCCAGCCAGTTCTAGCCATTTCATTCTCTCGCTCTCTCTTTTCATTCAAGCGGATTGTTCGCTAGGGAAAAATGAGGAATTTTACAATATAATATTTTCACTGGCTCATTGCTCTGTTGTTGTTGGGTTTTTTTTTTCAAAGAAACCTGAGAATTGTCTCTTGTGAGGAAGGCAAAAGGTATTTCCAGCATAGTATTTCCATTTTCCCTAAAATAGATTTTACAAGGTCGCTTTGGAAGAATTCTTGAGTGGCCTAAAATATCTCCGCTCTATACATATGCCTTCACCGCAGCCCCTGTACGTAAAGGGCCGGACCTGATTTAGAGCAGACGATATTTAAAATGTCGAATGCAATGGTTTTTTTTTAAGCTTTGCACCAGACTCAGGAAGGCAGGAACAAGAGCGAAAGCTAAGCAAAGGAACAAAAATTCCAATTGGTCATTGATCGATCAATTCTGATGGCTGCTGCTTTTCGCAGGAGGAATTCTTACTTGTGATGTTTAGGTTAGCTTGGCCAATAAGATTGAAGGATGACTCAGATTCCCCAGAATCCACTGAGATATCGTTGCACTGGTGAGCCCATAGTTGAAATACCAACTCCCAATTCTGGTCACCACAATGCAAAAAAAATAAAATAAAAATAAAGTTGAGACTCTAGAAAGATGAAGGGTTGGAACTGGGTGTGTCTAGTCTAAGAAAGAGAAGGACTAGGGGTGATATGATAGCAGTCTTCCAATATCTGAGGGACTGTCACAGAGAGGAAGGGGGGGTCAACCTCTTCTCCAAAGCACATGAGGGCAGGACTAGAAGTAATAGATGGAAGATGTTTACATTATAAACAGATTGTTAAAGAGTTATCCTGTAGTTAGATGGGCGGCCAATACATTTTACAGTAAAGGATGGATGGATGGATGGATGGATGATAGATAGATAGATAGATGATAGAGATGGATGGATGGATGAAAGGAAAGAAAAACAGAAAGAAAAACAAAAAGGAAAGAAAAAGAAAGAAAGAAAGAAAAAGAAAGAAAGAAAGAAAGAAAGAAAGAAAGAAAGAAAGAAAGAAAGAAAGGATGGATATCCTGTAGTTATCCTGTAGTTAGATAGGTGGCCAATAAATTTTACAGGAAAGAAAGAAAGAAGAAAGAAAGAAAGAAAGAAAGAAAGATAGATAGATAGATAGATAGATAGATAGATAGATAGATAGATAGATAGATATGGATGGATGGATGGATGGATGGATGGAGATTCAACCTAGAATTAAGGAGAAATTTCTTGACAGTGAGTACAATTAATCAGAAATCGTGGGTACTCTGGAGGTTTTCAAGAAGAGTCTGGAGAGCCATTTGTCTAGAATAGTATTGGGTCTCCTGCTGCCGGCAACGGGGTGGACTACAAGACCTCCAAAGGTCCCTTCCAGGCCTACGATTCTACATTCTATCAATAAGTCTTTGAGGATTGGACTAAAATATGTCTCCCATTTTTACAGTGTAGGGGAAGGCGATTCTGCCAAACCCCCAAATTAAAAAAAAACCTGGCATGGCGGCATACATGTATCTTAAAACTCCCTTGTGCACTTCATAAGGGCCGCAGGCAGAGCGTGTGAGTGCACGGGGCATAGCAACCCTGACTTCCTCACCAACCCAAAGCATATCCTTTGTGGTTTGTGCTGTGTGGGCCACCCTATGGCAGGAAATACAGACAGGGAGGGAGGGGGAGAGACAGAGACAGAAAGACAGAGACAGAGACAGAGACAGAGACAGAGAGACATGCAACCTACATCCATCTGCAACCTACAATGATGGCTTAGGTGGTGTCTAATGCCCACTTTTCCTGTAGGGAAAACCGTGAAAGGAGATTTCTAAATGAGAACAGAAGAATCTATGCCAGGTCTGTGCCGCCACTCCAACTCTCAGTGCAGGGCGAGGCCTAAAGGCTGAGTATGTCTTTGAAGTTCCCCAAAAGTGTGACCATGTGGTCTGTGCCGAGGATCTCGGTTTTTTTCAGAAGAGAGAGTGAAAGAGAGAGTTAGTTTTTTAAATCTCTTTCTGACTTCTGCTGGTGTGAAGATTGCTTAAGCAATCCGCACCAGGCGGAACTGTTTCAACATAAGACTTCCTTTGCTCGCAATGCCGAACTTCAATATCCTGAGTGCTGTGGGCCAGTCGCACTATTAGCAAATCCGAAGTCAGCTTTGTCCAAGGGCAAAAATCCATTGCCAAGATCTGGTGCATTCAGATGTCTCCCCTGGAGAAAAGTTCCAGGTCAGAAGTAGGACTCCTATCCACAGTTCCTCTTGTTATTGGGGGTACGTTACCCTTATGTATCCCTATTGATGTTCTAAAGCAGGGGTATCTCTGCTATCCTGTCTCCCCTGCTCCTTCTCTTCACAAGACTAGCCAGGCCCAGTTCCTACAACCGTTCATCGTATGTTTTAGCCTCCAGTCCCCTCATCATCTTTGACCTTGGAGGTCGTCTAGTCCAACCCCCCGCCCAAGCAGGAGACCCTATACCATGTCTAACAAGTGACAGTTCACTTTCTTCTTAAAAGCCTCCAGTGATGAAGCTCCCACAACTTCTGAAGGCAACTTCTGTTCCACGGGATGATTGTTCTCACTGTCAGAAAATTCCTCCTTATTTCTAGGTTGAATCTCTCCTTGTTCAGTTTCCATCCATTATTCCTTGTCTGGCCTTCAGGTGCTTTGGAAAATAGCTTGACCCCCTCCTCTCTGTGGCAGCCCCTCCAAATATTGGAAGACTCCTATCCTGTCTCCCCTGGTCCTTCTCTTCACTAGACTAGCCATGCTCAGTTCCTGCAACAGTTCATCGTATTCTGTATTCTGTTCTTCCCCACCTGTTTCTTCTCTCCTGAATTTCTCATCCGCTTGAGGGAGGCTCCTGGGGGCAGCCGTTGTCCCCAGCTCACAAAGTCCTCTCCACAGCAACCTGATATTTCAAACCTGCCAATTCTGCTTCCCACAGATCTCTTTCGGCTTCTTTCCACATCATGCGCTTCCCCCGTAGTGTTAATGTGCTGAAAGAAGAGCCAGCAACCTGACCGATCTCTTTCTCTCTCCTTTTTTATCCCCTCCACCACCACTTTCCAAGCTCTGGATTCTTCTCTTCTGCCCAATGGTTTTATTTGATTAATCTGAGGATTTAGAGGGCTCTCCGCAGCCATCGTTTCCCCGAGGCATATCCATATTTTCGTTTTCTTACCATAAGAAAAGGGGGACGCGGTGGCTCAGTGGCTGAGACGCTGAGCTTGTCGATCGAAAGGTCGGCAGTTCAGCGGTTCGAATCCCTAGCGCCATATAAAGGGGTGAGCTCCCGTTCATTGTCCCAGCTTCTGCCAACTAGCAGTTCGAAAGCACATAAAGAAAATGCAAGTAGAAAAATAGGGACCACCTTTGGTGGGAAGGGAACAGCACTCCGTGCGCCTTTGGCGTTGAGTCCTGCCGGCCACATGACCACGGAGACGTCTTCAGACAGCGCTGGCTCTTTGGCTTGGAAACAGAGATGAGCACCGCCCCCTAGAGTCGGGAACGACTAGCACATATGTGCGAGGGGAACCTTTACCTTTACCTTTAGAAGAAGTTTGTATGCAGAGCTGGAAAAGGAGTATAAGGGTGCAGAGAAGAGCAACTAAGACGATGAAAGGCCTGGAGACAAAAACATATGAAGAACGGTTGCAGGAACTGGGTATGGCCAGTCTAGAGAAAAGAAAGACCTTGGGGGGGGGGGATCATGATAGCAGTCTTCCAGTATTTGAGGGGCTGCCACAAAGAGGAGGCATTATTTTCCAAAGCACCAGAAGGCAGGAGAAGAAACAATGGATGGAAATTAATCAAGGAGAGAAGCAACCTGGAATTAAGGAAAAACTTCCTAACCGTGAGGACAATTAACCAGTGGAACAGCTTGCCACCAGAAGTTGTAGGTGCTTCATTGCTGGAGATTTTTAAAAAAGAGAGCGGACAGCCACTTGTCTGAAATGATATCGGGTCTCCTACTCGCGCAAGGGGTTAGACTAGAAGACCTCCAAGGTCCCTTCCAGCTCTATTCTATTCTAAAGGGGACCGTGAACTCGGGAGTCCGTGGATTTGGGGTCATGCCTTAATAACGCTCATCTCTGTCCTCAGGTATTACCGAGGGACCCACGGGGTCATTGTGGTTTATGACGTCACCAGCGCAGAGTCTTTCGTGAACGTCAAGCGGTGGTTGCATGAAATAAACCAGAATTGCGACGATGTGTGCCGGATATTAGGTAAACTCTCTGGTTTGGAGAAGGTTTTTGATAGAAGAAGGCCCACCTTACTGGAAAGCCTTTATCCCATAATATGCTACTGCAATATGTAAGAAGTACTTAAACTGGGAACTATTTAAATTTTACAAGTCTCCATTTATTTTTCCATGAACTTGGTAAGTAATTTTAGAGAAGCTTGGTCGTGGCCACTGCTTGGCCCACCATTAACTTCTCCCCTATCGTACCGTAGTATTTAATACCCTAGTATTAAAATAACAATTCCAATCTAATCATGGATAGCTTGCCCTAAGAAGAGAGAGAAAGAGAAAAGGAAGGTAGCCAGAAGTGACTAAGCCTGCCTCTTCCAGAACGGCAGCCCTGAGTTTTATAGGCAGTCCTCAACTTATGACTGGTTGCCTAGCAACAGAAATCACAAAGAACCATGTAGGTCATATATGCTGAAATGGACAGATTAACTTTTAAAAATGAAAGATAAAGACGACTCGAAATATTATAGGACGTGGAATAAATTTTATGAATGGATAGAGACAAGAAGTAGAAACGAGAGGGAAGTTTATGAATGTCAGTACAACAGAGATGTATAAAACAATGGATATAATATGGAAAAAATTGTAAATAAGCTAATGTAAGTAGAAACTTAGTTGAAGTTTTCTTTTATTTTCTCTCTTTTTTTTTTAGTTGTATTACTGTAATTACTCTTAACATAGCACAATTATAGTTATTAGCTTGTATGTTAAGATTTACCATTGATTTCTCCCTTGCTCTGCCTTATTTGCATTGTTATCCTGACATAGCACTGTCTTTTCAATAAAATAAATAATAATAATAATAATAATAATAAAGAAATTACAAAGAACCCCTCCCCCCAATAAAGGGGGACTTACAACCCAGATCTGAAATTCCGATGGTCAGGTCCTTGCTGTAGTCACGGAACCAAACTTCAGGTGTTTGAAATAAAAGCCTTAAATTCGCAGCATCCTGCAGTCACGTGACATTTTATGACGAATTTGCCCCCAAACCATCACTTATTTCCAGTTTCCCCGGCAAAACAATCCCGATAGCGAACCATTGATTTCTTTAAAATCATTCACTTTACAACTGACGTGTTCGTTTAATGACCACCTCCCCAAAAAGTCATAAAATCAAGCCGGTCACGTGATAACCTGTTTTACGACCGTCACAACGTGCAAACCATAACGGGCGGTCTCCCATTATGGTCCTCTGTTGCAGTTCCAACCCATCCAGAGGGCTGGAGGAAGGAGCAGTTGTATGTTCCAAACAAGAGATCCTTTTTTTTTTCAAAGGAAGAGATCAAGTATTCCTGTCCTGATTGTATCCTGAATTATTGATGCTTTCTTGAGGTTCCAAAAAAAAAAAAAAGCAATATAGAAATCCCTGGGGCAAAAAAATAAAACTTTCATTACTGCTAGCCCAGATTTTATACCCGCCTCGAGCCTTCAGCGGCTTCTGATCCATTTTTAGAAGTTTGCAGCCGCGGCTTTGTAAGACGCAATGGATGCAAACTAATCAAGGAGAGAAGCAGCCTAGAACTAAGGAGAAATTTCCTGAATAAATTAATCAGTGGAATGACAGTGCTCCAACACCGGAGGTTTTAAAAGAAGAGATTGGACAACCATTTGTCCGAAATGGTAACGGGGTCTCCTCCCTCCTGAGCAGAGGGTCGGACTAGAAGACCTCCGAAGTCCCTTCCAACTCTGTTCATCTGACTTTTGCTTTCCGTTGCTCTCAACAGTTGGCAATAAGAACGATGATCCAGAACGGAAAGTGGTAGAGACGGAAGACGCCTATAAATTTGCTGGGCAGATGGGCATCCAGCTGTTTGAGACCAGTGCCAAAGAGAACATTAATGTGGAAGAGGTAATTGGGAAAGACGGTGGGGGGTGCCAATTTTGCTTCAAGAGCCCAGCCTAATAGTCAAGGGGTGGGAGTTGGTCAAGACTTTTTCCAATCTTTTCTTCCTATTTCACTCATGAGTCCCCCTAACCGTTGGGGGGCTCCTTACACTCCTCGGTCACATATCATAGTTCCTGGGCCCATGTCACAGGGGAAAGTAAGGTGGGATTAAACCTAATCCAGCATGTCAGGACTTTAGAGACAGCATACAGCAAGGCTGACCTCTTCCTAAATTTAGGAAGTCTCCTTAGGCCAGGGGTCGGCAACCCGTGGCTCTGGAGCCGCATGTGGCTCTTTCATCTCTCTGCTGAGGCTCCCTGTCGCTTAAAATATGTGTCACAACCGCCAATGTGCGACACTCACCGGCACGCAATTTATTGAGCTTTTCGACCCCCGGTAGATTTTGTGGCTCCCGGTGTTTTCTGTGGGAAACGATTCCAAATGGCTCTTTGAGTGTTTAAGGTTGCCGACCTCTGCCATAGGCTAACCCTTTAAGGCAGGAGTGTCCAACATGCCAACTTTAAGAGCGGTGGACTTCAACTCTCAGAATTCCCCAGGCAGCATAGAGTGCAGAGAAGAGCAACTAAGATGATTAAAAGCCTGGAGACAAAAACACATGAAGAACAGTTGCAGGAACTGGGTATGGCCAGTCTAGAGGAACAAAAGGACTAGGGGGAGACATGATAGCAATATTCCAGTATCTGAGGGACTGCCACAAAGAAGAGGGAGTCAACTTATTTGCCAAAGCATTAGAACGCAGGACAAGAAATAATGGATGGAAACTAACCAAGGAGAGAATCAACCTGGAATTAAGGAGAAACTTCCTAACAGTGAGGACAATTAACTAGTGGAACAGCTTGCCTCCAGAACTCCATCCATGGAGGCTTTTAAGAAGAGACTGGACAGCCACTTGTCTGAAATGATATCGGGTCTCCTACTTGAGCAAGCAGGGGAAGCGGTGGCTCAGTGGCTAAGACGCTGAGGTTGTTGATCGAAAGGTCGGCAGTTCAGCGGTTCGAATCCCTAGTGCCGCATAACGGGATGAGCTCCTGTTACTTGTCCCAGCTTCTGCCAACCTAGCAGTTCAAAAGCACGTAAAAAATGCAAGTAGAAAAACAGGGACCACCTTTGGTGGGAAGGGAACATCGTTCCGTGCGCCTTTGGCATTGAGTCATGCCAGCCACATGACCACGGAGACGTCTTCGGACAGCGCTGGCTCTTCAGCTTTGAAATGGAGATGAGCACGAGAAATTAATAGAAGAAGAGGGCGGGCATTACAGAAGAGTGACCGTTTGGTAGTCACCTGTGGCCTTGTAACTCCAGCTCAGGTGAAACGATGACTTCCTGTCTCTCAGCATCCCTGTTGTAGCCCGCCAGCGGCCAGCAGAGCTGGCAGGAAATTCGGACAGTGAGGAGGCTGGGGAGGAACATGGGCCAGCCCTGGAGTCTGGAGAAGGTTCGGACGAGGGCTCTGAGTTGGAGGCAGAGAGGGAGCCAGGGCCATCTGGTAGTTCTTTGCTGCCTCCGGAGTCTGACATCAAGGAGGCAGAAGAACAGGAGGAGCCTGTTCCCAGTGTGCGCATGCGCAGAGCTGTCAGGAGACAGGAACAATTAAGAAAACAGGGTCGACTTGGGAGTAAGGCTTGGAGATGATTGGCTCCTCCTATAAGACATAAAAGAGGAGCGAATGGGATGTGAGCTTTTGCAGGAAGCAATTAGTTCATCTGGTCGGTAAAAGCCCTGTTTGACTCTGTGCTAAGTTTGGCCTTGCCCTGCGTGTGGCAGTTAGTTTTCTGGCAGCATTCCAAGGGAGATAAGGTGGGTGTTTGTAAACACTCTCCTGAAAGACTGTTTGAGAAGCCTTTCGGACTGGGAAGGACAATAATTCACAGCCGTTCGAATAAAAGAGCTTTGCCAGGACTAAGATTGTGCTGTATACTTTCTAAGGAAGCCTAAGTCAGAACAATCCCCTCCCTCTCCCTTTCACCCCAGAGGATGCTGGGAGATGTAGTTCAGCAACCATTTCCGAGCCCCTGAAATCAAGGCCTCCGTAGCCCCCCCTTCCTAATTGCCTCCTCCCTCTCCCCCCCCCTTTTTTTATTGATCTCCTTTCCTCCCCAGATGTTCAACTGCATCACGGAGTTGGTTCTTCGGGCCAAGAAAGACAACCTCGCCAAGCAGCAGCAGCAGCAACAGAACGACGTGGTGAAACTCACAAAGAACAGTAAACGGAAGAAGCGTTGCTGTTAATGGCCCTCCTCCTCCTCCTCCTCCTCCTCCTCTGGGGGCGGCAGAGACTGGGCGCTCGGGCAGTCCCGCCCTCGCAGCCTGGCGCAAGCGATGCCCCAGGACTCTTCCCCCCACCACCACCACCTCCCTCCCCGCGTGCCGTTATTTAAAGGAGCTCCCTCCGTCTTCTCGATCAGGAGGCACCTTACCTTGACCGTGCCAAGAACAGGATGGGCTCGGACGAAGGTTCTGCCCATCCTAAAAGTTTATTTTTCTTCCCACCCACCTCCCCTCTTGAAGAGCATCTTAGTAGACGAGGAAGACTTGGCCTACCGAGGGGACTTTAACATTTGTACATAATGTATATGGGCTTTGAACCCAGCCGCACCTCCGCTTCGGGCTTCTGCCTTCTCTGACTCCGCCAATCATGAATTGTTCAGAACTCTTTTTTTTTTGTTCATTTGTTTGTTTTTGTTTACGTGCTCTCTTTCCCCCACCCCCCTCTCCAGAAACACGGTCCAATAATAACCTTAAAACAGGCGGCTCTCGTTGACGGCCGTCATTCTTCATTAGTCTTTAAGCGAGAAGCGGATCCTTGGTTGATCATCGTTTGAAATTCTTTTTTTTTTTTTTCCCCTAAACTCTGGAGTCGTTGGACGTTCCCGGAGTTGTTTTGTGTTCTCTTGTCCTTCAAATTCCCTCCTTTCGAGAGAAGGATAAAAGATCCCGCTTTTGTCACCCCGAAGGCAATTCAAACCTCCGTGGCAGAGAAAAATTAGGATTCAAAACTTGTATTGCCCTCCTGGTAGCATTCCTGTCCTTGTAAGACTTCAAGAACGAAAATAATCTCTTTTTAAAAAAAAAAAAAAAAATAAGCGTGTATCATTCTGTACCAGGTATGAAGGGCGAACCCAGAAATGTGCTTCTGACGGGATCAATTCTTCGTGGTTCTCTTCTTCCTTTCGCCCTCCCTCTTAATTTTGTTTTTCCTTCAGAAGCTGGGAGAATTTGGGAAGGGATGGCTGGATGGTTTTCGTCCGTTCTCGATGCGAACAAAACCTGCCTCTTGGTTCCGATGCTAGCTGCTGAAGAGCGAATAGTTCTTTTAATAATTAGGTTAAAAACAAGGTAATACGAGCTTCACCCAGCATATAATCACCAGCTTTTGATTTGATGCCCCACAGAGCATATCAAGGGGTGCAAAAAGCCACCCAATCCTCGAATCACTGGGACGTCCCACACCCTCTGTTGTCCTGGCATCCGACGATGACCAGGGTCATGTTAAGAGCTGACCATTCAGTGTCGATCCTTGGACTTCGAATCTTGCCGGTAGGGCTCAATAACCCCGTATTTATTATCCAGGCTGCTGTTTAGGACAGGAAGCAGCTACAGCCACCCCGACTCAAAGCAAAAGAAGTGACGAGTTTCCCCTTAAGCCGAAGGGAGTCCTCTTCCACTTCAGCAAGCCGCCTTTCACTGTGGACTTGTAAGATGCTTCCGATCTTCTCGGGAGACAGCTCGGGCCCTGAGCAATTCATGTTTTAGAAGGAACGCCAGCAACGATGGAAGCCCATAAAAGAGGAACGAGAACGGGGGGGTTTGGACGTCGGCAGCAAGAAGCTCCGGGGAATTCTCACCGGTGGGCATTTTCTCAAAAATGCAATGGTCTCTAGCGAACGGGTGGGGCGCGGGAGGCTATTTGCTAAGCCTGGAACCCCGAGTTCTCCCTTGGAAGAGCGGGGGGCTTCTCAAAGCAACATCTCCAGGCCCGTCCGCCGGGTGGGTGGGCTGATACGTAACCTCCAGACGTCGTGAGTGCAGTGGACGGTGCACAGGGTTGGGGGGTGGGGAAGGGGAAGGGGTTGCACCTTAGCAGTGCTAACGTCGAAAGTGAAATGTCTTTAACTGGTTTGCTTTAGATGATTTCTGTATATGGGAACTTTCTAATTAACGCTTTTTAAATAATTAAGTAAAAAAAAAAAACCAACTAAAAATAAAAAGTGCCAAGCTGCCACAGTTTCCTTCCGGGCTCCGGTGTTTGCTTCTCCTTGCCTCCGGCGGTCAAAGCCGCTGGTAGGCGCACCCCACCCCACCCCCAAAATCTTGGGGGCCAACACTTTCCGAAAGCGGTTGGTTTACCCACTGTGGTTTCTTGCACAAAAGGGAGCCGGGTGGCGGCGGGGGGGTTGAATTTCCAAGCTTGGTTGGCCAAATTGTCTCTGTTCTTTTTTTTGGGTGGACGTAAACGGAGAGGATAGTACGTAATACGTTGCATTTGCCTGTGTGTGATTGTGGAGTTTTTTTCCCTCGTGCTAAGTTGATGTGGCCACAAGTAGCAATCGGATCCTCAGGTAGCAGGGAACACGGATTTTTTTTTTTTTCCTTTTCTTACGGTAACAATTCCAAGAGAGAGTGTTTGAACTGTTTAAATAAATAAATTTAAAAAAAAAAAACCTTGAAACCGAAAAATACCTTTTTTTTGTGTGTGTGTGTGTGCGTTGTACGTATATGTGCGTGTGCGGAATGGGACAACTCGCTACAACCAACTTCCTGCGGCCAACTCAACCCAGGACGGTTTAACAATTCACTTTAATTATTTAAAATAAATAAAACATTGCTTTAATTTTTGTCACTCGCATTTCATTCTGCTCTTCCTTCTGCATCCTTTCTTTAATGGTTCTGTTCCACTATTTCTTTGATACCCTGTTTTCCCCAAAATAGGACATCCCCTGATAATAAACCCAATCGGGCTTTTGAGCGCATGGCAATAAGGCCAAGCGCTTATTTCAGGGTTCAAAAAAAATGTAAGACACGGTCTTATTTTTGTGGAAACACGGTATTAGTGTAATAGCAATAGCATTTAGACTTATATACCGCTTCACAGTGCTTTCCAGCCCCTCTCTAAGCGGTTTACAGAGCCAGCCTCTTGCCCTCAACAATCTGGGTCGTCATTTTACCGACCTCGGAAGGACGGAAGGCTGAGTCAACCTTGAGCCTGGTGAGATTCGACCAGCCAAATTGCAGGCAGCCGGCAGTCAGCAGAAATAGCCTGCAGTACTGCACTCTAACCACTGCGCCACCGTGGCTCTTAATTCTTGTCCCACGGCGAGTTGGCCACAGCGAATTGTCCCAGATCCGCTTGTGCATTTGCGACATCAGACTTTTTGCTACATCACTTTAAATCACCGTTTTATCAACCTCGACCAATTTTATAAACCCGTGGACTTTAACTCTCAAATTTCCCCAGCCCAACACATTCCAGTCACTCAATATATTTTATCCAGGGGTTGTGCAAATGCAGCCTTTGCGGTCATTGTAACTGTCTTAAAAATATACATTTTCTAAATAAATAAATGCAAATAAGTAAATAAAAAAAAACATGCCAGTTCCCAAGCGCACCTGAGCTTTGATCTTATGACTGCGGAGAATTTGGGCATGTCACATTTTTCAACTTTCCATTTCCCAAACATTCAGGGTGCTCAAATGTTGTGACCTGCCTTGTATTGTAAAGATATTTGGATTACTCCAATATAATTTAGATGTGCTTGCTAAGTAACTACGTGAATATAATTTTTTAATATTTTGTTTCATTTTGGAGGTGGCTGCGGTGGTCATAAGTGCAAGAATCGATTGTAAATCACTTTTTTTCATTGCCATTGTAATGAAACTCCAAACAATTGCTGAAGAAACAGTTGCTCGTCACAGACTGTCAGTATATTCTCTGTTTAGTTTCGGGGGTTCTGTTAGCAAGACTTTTAATTTCTTAAATTGGAAATTTAAGAAGGCTAGCAGAATTGATGTCATCAGGCTTCAGTGCTTCGATCCAGAACTGGTCCACTACATTCCCACCATCCTTTTGCAGGTTGCCATCTTGGTATTGTGGCCTGTCGGCCGCCGGCCCCTCCAGCAGCCGAATCAGAGAAGGAGGAGGTGTGGGAGCCAGGGTCAGCATCAAGGCAACCTGAGAGCTCTGAGAGGGAAGAGGAAATGGAGCTGTCAGAGCGAGAGACAGAGACGGAGCTTAGACTGTCCGTCAGCCCTCAAATGGAGAGTCAATAGCCCCCAGGTCTGGAGGTGGCTGATGAGGAAGAGGAGGAACAGCTGGGTCCGGTGCCTGACGTGCGGATGCGCAGAAGGCAGAGAGGAGAGCAGTGGAAATCTATGGGCCAGTCCTTGGGACGGAAGAGCCACTACTGCTAGCGAAGCCCCACCCTAGCTCGGGGGATAAAAGGCAGGGGGCGGAGATGAATAGATGTGCCAGACAACTATTCATCTTCTGGCGGGATGGACTTGTTAACCTGCGCTGAGAGAAACTTTTTGCCGGGGCTGCCGGCACTTCTAATAAAGCCATCTTTTGAGTTTACCTCAGAGGATTCGTCGTGTTTGGACAGCCGGGTCAGAACACTCGGCTGCTTTAATAGTCCAGTCAGACTGTGATTCAGACGTGATAAAGACGTCCTTAACAAGGATGGCTGCGCCTCTGTCTTTCCATCTACGACAGGGGTCCCCAACCCCTGATCCGTGGACCGGCACTGGGCCACGCAAATAAGCGAAGCCCCATCCGCGGGATACAGGCAGCGCACAAAACCACACCGCCTCCGGTCCGCGGGAAAACCTCTCTCCAAGGAACCGGTCCCTGGTAACCCGAAAAGGTTGGGGGCCACTAATCTACCACGACCACGTCCAGATTGATTTGCCCGAGACCCCGTTTCCCCCCTCCCCCACCCAAAGAACCAGGAGACCAGTTCGTTTGTTTTTTTCTACTAAAATATGCCTTTATAGAATATCTTATAAAAACCGTACAGTTATATACAGGACTGCTACGTACAAAAATTACGATATGGTTTTGGTATTTATGTACACAGACCTATATAAATACATTCTGTCTGCCCGCTCCAGCGATGTGCTTGTTTCACCCAGTAAACCCCCCCACCCCACATTCCCCAGTGACCAGCTAAACCAGTTTAACAGTTTCGCTGGCAGAGGGGAAGAAGGCGCCAGTCAGGCCACTAGCCAAGGGGCTTTGCCGAGGGGGCCTTTGCCAGCAGCCGAAAGCCGCCTTCGGTTCCCAGCTCTCTTCCCCGGCAGTGTCCTCTGGACCTCTTGGACTACACATCCCATCATTCCCAAACATTCCAACAACATCCATGCAGGCAGGGCAAAGGGGGGGCGGGAAATGTAGTCCCCTACATCTCCCGAGGGGCACAGGATATATAAACTGCCTATCGTGGCTAATCGGACTTTCTCTGTAGCCAGGCTGAAAAATTAAACCTCCCTTCCTTTCCAAAATAAAATAAAAGAGAAGAGAGGAGCAAAAGTGTTTTATGTGCAGGGATTTTCTTTCTTTTAGGGATGGGATCTCGCCTCTCTGCCTTCATGATCTGCCTCTGGATCTGCGTGCATTTCTACGCCCCGCCCCACGCATATTCTGCTTTTCTCTCCTTTAGCCAAGGAAGTTGGGTCGCAGGCGTAACTCCCTATTGCGGTTCACACAATCTTGCCTTAAAAGTTATTTCTTTACGGAGAGTCCTCGACTCCCGACCCCCAAATTTTCCGTGGCTAAGCGAGACCGCCGCCAAACGAGTTTCACTCCACGGGGACGAGCGTTTGCCGTCGTTAAGCGAATCCCATCCAGCGGTTAAGTGACTCGTTTGGCCGTGAAGCGAACCTGGCTTTTGCCCTTGACTTTGCTTGTCCGAAGGTCGCAAAACAGAGATCGACAGTCACTTGCAACTGGCGTGAATGCCTGCCAGTTGCCAAGCGTTTGAGAATTTCGAACACCTGACGCTAGGGATAGTGCAACGGTCGTAAGTCTGAGAACCGGGCCTAAATCTCTTTTTTTCAATGCCGCTGTAACTTCGAAAGGTCACTATGCAAATGGTTGTAAGTGGAGGAGTCTCTGTTCTTGGTTGCCGTCTCCCAAGAGCTCAGCTACAGAGACAGGAAGGAGTGAAATCCAGCAGGTTCTGGAGAATCGGTAGCGGAAATTTTGAGTAGTTCGGAGAACCGGCAAATACCACCTCTGGCTGGCCCCAGAGTGGGGTGGGAATGGAGATTTTGCAATATCCTTCCCCCAAGAGTGGGGAGGGAATGGGGATTTTGCAGTATCCTTCCCCTGCCACGCCCACAGAACCGGTAGTAAAAAAATTTGGATTTCACCACTGCCACCACCTCTCCTGCAATCCTGGCAAACCCTCCATGAGCTTTTTGGCCAAGAAGCAGAAGTTGTGAGGAAGGTAAGGTAGGTTGTAAGAACAACCGATAACGCAAATGTCGAAAAAAATCCTAGAACTAAGGAGAAATTTCCTGACAGTGAGAACAATTAACCAGTGGAACAACTTGTGAATGCTTCAACACTGGAAGTTTTTAAGAAGATATTGCACAACCATTGGTCCGAAATGGGATTGGGTTTCCTGCCTCAGCATGGGGTTGGACTAGAAGACCTCCAAGGTCCCTTCTTCTATTCCTCAGCCTCCTGCTAGTTGTGCCACCTACTATACCATCCCCTGATTCGCCTCCCCCACCTTACGGGAAAGGTAACCACCGGTAAATTCCCAAATTCCATTTTTGCCCCAGCGATTGCTTTCATTACACTATTCCCACCTCAAAAGATGGTAGCCCACATGGCTGGAGAGGGGGATCAGTAATATTGGAAGAGTCTGAAGCCCCTTCCCCAAATCATCCAGTGCAGGATAAGATCACAGCAGGGGTGGGGCTGCTGGGGGTTCACAGGGATTTGAGAGAACCTCTAGCTAAGAATCTCTGCAGTTCGAAGAACCCCCAAATCCCACTCCTGGCTAGCTCTGCCCCTCCCAGGAGTCCCCACGCGACCCATTTTGGATGCAGGTAAATGCAGGGAGGGCGAAAAACCGGCCTACCGGAAGTTCAGGGAGGCCAGAAAAGGGCCTCCGGAGCCTGGGGAGGCTGTTTTCACTCTCCCAGAGGCTCAAGAAAAGCCTTTGGTGCCCAGGGAGGGCAAAATCGCCACCGACACCCCCGTGGTGCAGGAGGCTAGGCCACGCCCACCATGGCCACACCTACCCAGCAACCGGGCAGAGAACCCCTTGCTAAAATTTTTGAAGCCCACCCCTCGTTTAGAGATAGGGCGCTTCACCCTCTCTCTTGAATTTTGACTTCCCCATGGACTCTTTAAGGTCATACAGGCTAACTATAAACTAGGTTTCCTTTGCCCTTGGGGGCCGCACAGACATTAAACCCGGTCCAGATTTTGAAGGAGTTGGGCCTTCTCACTCACAGGTTCTGGTTGTCCCCCCCCAAGTTCATGAGATCTTAGACAAGCATCCCCGTGACAGCTGTTGGAAGATCTCGATAACTGAGCGTGTGCTAAAATGTCTTCTCAGTTGATGTTCTGTCCCCCACAAATCCCTTCTAGAGATGTTTTGGGAGGTCCCCAAATATTGTTATCTCCACCTCGTGACTAAGCAATCCAGAATAACAGCAAGCAGATAAGAAGTTTAGTCTTATCCTGCTTGTTGTTTTACGCTGGCCCAATTTTTCCTCTCGGTCTTTCTACACCCGAATGTCTCTTTTGGCGTTGGCTCTCTGCCAGAAACCGGCAATCATGACATCCCGGCCCTACGTCCAATATAGGTCAGTCCTCGATTTACGACCACGGCGGAGTGCAACATTTCCATTGCAAGGGCAGTCGTTAAGGGAGCTTTGCCTCATTTTGCGACCTTTCTCGCCACCCTTGTGAAGTGAATCATCGGGTCATTAAGTGAATCTGGCGTCCACCCCCCCCCCCATTGACTATGCACGGAAGCCGGAGAGGAAGGTTACAAATGGGAGAAATCATGTGACAGCGCAGCAGTCGTTAAGTGCAACGCCAGTTGCCAAGCGACCAAAATTTGGATCATGTGTCCCTGGGGGAAATGCTGTAACGGTCACGCGTGTGAAAAGCGGTGGTTGAGTCCCTTTATTTATTCGGTGCCATTTAACTTTGGTCGTTAAACGGATGGTTGTAAATCGAGGACTATTCCTTCCTATAGAAGGAAACCCAGATTGGGGGTCGAACCAACGTTGATGGTTAAGAGATCAAGGAAAACCCTTCCCTGTTGCAACGGTACACGCAGAGAGATGGACGAGGGTGCCTGTAAACGTGACTCGGACCTCACAGATCGCGTGTTTGTGTGTGTGTGTGTGTGTGTGTGTGTGATGCACAAATGCTGAATGGCTTTTTGGCAGTAGCTTGCACAAGGATTAGAGCTGGGGGACCATCGGCCACCAGCTTTTCCCAGCTTCCTTCCTGACCTCCATCCCCTCCTTCCCCATTTCCCCACTTCCCCATCACCAACCCAACATGAATATGGGGGGGAAAACAATGACCGCTCCTTTCCAATTAATTTTTCTTGAAAAAAGAAAACAGGCGATTCCCTTCGGCTCCAACCGGTTCGGAGCCCTGCTGCTGGACCTTCAGCATAGGCGAAGGCCGGGTGCGCCGCTTGGCTCCATAGCTGCTGGTGGTGTACATCATCGTCTGGCTCCATTCCTTAGGATGTCTGTCCATCAGCTGCTGGTCGATGAGCCTCTGCATGTCATCCTACGGCCAGGGAGAGAGGAAAAACTGTTCGGGAGAAGCCAGTGACGATGGGAGGGGAAGAGATGTAGGGCAGGGGTCCCCAATCTGTGGCCCACTAGTGTGACCTATTCGGAACCGGTTTGCGGGGCGGCGCAGCTCCACTTGCAGTCAAAATAAAAATTCAGATCACGTGATTACCAGCTATTTTCACAACGGGACTCAAATACCGTGTTTCCCCCAAAATAAGACAGGGTGTTATATTTATTTTTTGCTCCAAAAGACGCATTATGGTTTATTTTCCGGCTAGGTCTTATTTTGGGAGAAATACAGTACTTAACGCCTCCGTCTGGTTGACGATCTTAACTGGGGCTTATTTTTGGGGTAGGGCTTATATTACAAGCATCCTGAAAAATCATGCTAGGACTTATTTTCTGATTAGTTCTTATTTTGGGGAAAATACAGTACTAAACACCTCTGTCTGGTTGACGATCTTAACTGGGTCTTATTTTTGGGGTGGGGCTTATATTACGAGCATCCTGAAAAATCATGCTAGGGCTTATTTTCTGGTTAGGTCTTATTTTGGGAGAAATACAGTACTTAACACCTCCGTCTGGTTGACGATCTTAACTGGGGCTTATTTTTGGGGTAGGGCTTATATTACGAGCATCCTGAAAAATCATGCTAGGGCTTATTTTCTGGTTAGGTCTTATTTTGGGAGAAATACAGTACTTAACACCTCCGTCTGGTTGACGATCTTAACTGGGGCTTATTTTTGGGGTAGGGCTTATGTTACGAGCATCCTGAAAAATCATGCTAGGGCTTATTTTCCGGTTGGGTCTTATTTTCGGGGAAACAGGTTAGTTAGTGGAATGGAATAAACTAATTACAGGGAATTCTTGAATCTACGACCACAATTCCTGGTTGCCAGCATGAATTCTGGGAGTTGAAGTCCACAGGACCGTAAAGTTGCCATGGTTACCTACCCCTGTTCTAAGCATTTCCAGTCTCTGCTCGAAAGGATGAAGCGGTACCCCAGGCGGGATGGGACATGAGAGGATGCCATGGGGAAGGGAAAGAAGCGGGGTGCGTGGGGAGGGCGCTCACCTTAAAGGCAGGAGGGGTGTACGACTAAAGCTGTTGTTACGGGAAGTGATAAAGGCCACTAGATCAGAAACCAAAGAAGCCAAATAGTGAAAAGGCCTGAAGAAGCAAACTGGAAAAAGAAGAGAAAGAGAGAGAGAGAGAGAAAGAGAAATGACCACAAGGAAAAAGGGAGGACAAGTTCAACCAGGAGAGCTGCGGGATGCGGGGACAGGAACGTCCAACTTGTGATGCTCCTCCCTTGTGGATCAAGGGGGAATTTGCACAAGGCCAAGGAGAGTTGGAGGGGCCACCTCGGAGTCTCTAGATAGAAGGTGGCCACCAGTCCCGAGGGCTGGACTTGAAAGCTTGGAAGGGAGGAGGAGGATGCGTTTTAGGGAAAGCCTCTTGGGATCTACGGGTTGGACGCGAGGGATGCTGGGAGAGGAGGAACCCCTTGGAAGGTCAGTTCTGGGGGGTCGTGAACCCCAGGAACAAGGACCTCAAGAAGAGCCCAGTTCTACTTGAACCATCTCTTCCTCCTTTTCTCCTCTTGCTTCTCCTCCTTTCCTCCTCCTCCTCTGCTTTTCTCTTTTTCTCCTCCTGCTCCTCTCCTCCTCTTCTCCTCCTCCTTTCCTCCTTCCTCCTTTCCTCCTCCTCTTTTCCTGCTCCTGCTTCTCCTCTTCCTCTTCTCCTCCTCTTCTCCTCCTTTCCCCCTTCTGCTCCTGCTTCTCCTCCTTTTTTCCTCCTGCTCCTGCTTCTCCTTTTCTCCTCCTCCTCTCCTGCTCCTCCGCCTTCTTTTCTCCTCCTTTTCTCCTCCTCCTCTCCTCCTGCTCCTCCACCTTCTTTTCTCCTCCTTTCCTCTTCCTCCTCTTCCTCCTTTTCTCCTCCTGCCTCCCACAAAGGGGGTCAATGAATGTGTATCCTTCACAAATTCATCTACTGTGTCATGCAACCCTGGAGAAACAAGGATCTCTCCTGGCCCTGGACATTTTGCAGGCAACATTTTTGGAGGGGTGTCGTCAAAAGCCCTGATCCAAACCAGCTTTTTCCTCCTTCAGAAGCCCTCTTTAGGGGCGTTTTTCCCCCCAAGTGTCCCAAGCTGAGTTCCACCAAAGAAGGAAGAACGTTCGACCATCTCTTTCTCCTCCACCCCGAGACCCTCAAAAGTGTCATCGAACCCAGTTTACAACGGATCTAACAAAAACCGTGGACATTAAATGAACCAAGGCCCCCCTCTTCAAGTTTGAAATCATTTTTTTAAATTTTCCTGACTTATAGTCCGATTGGATCAAAGAGAAGAAACACCCAGAGAAGGCAACACGGTGGAGAAAAAAGACATTTTTTTGAGAAGTTCACCCCGCCGGTTCCCTCTACTTCCAGTGTTCTGGGCAAGGGAGGCCTTTCGTTATCAAGCCCATGTGGCACCACCCAGAAGAAGACCTCTACGGGTTAGGAGGTAGACCCTGGCCCTGACTTCCTCTTCCTCCTACCTGCCACGCTTCCAGCTGCTGCGAAAGATTAAGCTTCTGTTGAATGGCGTCCAACAGCTGGCTGTTCAGCGACATCATGTCCATTCTGCATTTGGCCAGCTCCATCTCAACAGCGTTCTTCCTGAAAACCAAAACAACAACAACAACAAACAACAAAATGATTTAAGAGACGTTTGGGTTTTGGGTCACCTTTTCATCTCTCCCCACAGATGGAGCCCGGCTGGGGAATATGGGATCTGCAGTCCCAACACATCGCATGAGTACCACCAGGCTTGGGGGAAGCGGAGCCAGATGGCCATTCTAGCGTGCAAGGGTGGCCATTCATGAAATTCTGATTTAAGAAATATATATATATATATTTCTCTGCCTACGCAGCCAGGGCTGACAGAACACAGTCCCCCCCCCCCACTTTCGGTATTGCAAAAGTGGGGGAAAAAACATTTTAAAAAATCCCCTTCACAGAATGAATATTGGACTTCCTAAGAAGCCAGTTTCCATGGATACAGGAGAGTCGGTAACCTACACACAGCCTAAACTACCAGAAGCTTCCTCGATTTCCGGCATTGAAACTCAATAGGCAACCAATATTCTCTGTTTTCAGGCGAGAGAGGGCAGCAATGAGGTGGCTATTTGGTCCTTTTTTTTTTTCTGATAATCACACCTGTGTTCTGGGTCCATCATCAAAGGAGCAGAAAATGAATAAAAGAGGGTGGGAGGGAGACGGGGAGGGAGGGAAAGGGAAACAGAAGGAAGGAGGGAGAGAGAAGGAGGAAAAGGGTGGGAGAGAAGGAGGAAAGGGAGAGGGAGAGAAGAAGGGAGAGGGAAGGAGAGAGAAGGAGGGAAAGAGGGAGGGAGAAAGGGAGGGAGAGAGGAGAGAGGGAGAGTGGGAGGGAGAAGGAGGGAAAGGGAGAGGGAGGGAGGGAGAGAAGGGAAAGGGAGAGGAGAGGAGAGAGGGAGAGAGAAGGAGGGAGGGGGAGAGGGAGAGAAAGGGAGAAGGAGGGAGGGAAAGGGGGAGGGGAGGGGGAGAGAGAAGGAGGGAGAGGGAAAGAGAGAGAAGGAGGGAAAGGGAGAGGGGGAAAGAAGGAGGGAGGGGGAGGGAGGGAGGGAGGGAGGGAGAGAAGGAGGGAAAGGGAGAGAGAAGGAGAGAAAGGGAGAGGGGGAGAGAATGGGAGGGAGAGAGAAGGAGGGAAAGGGAGAGAGAGAAAGAAGGATGGAGAGGGAGAGAGAGAAGGAGGAGAGAAAGGGAGGGAGAGAGAGAACAGAATCATAGGGCTGGAAGCGACCTCCAAGGTCGTCTACAGAATGCCTTTGGATGCATTTTGAGCCCTTCATCAGATTTGGTGCAGGGGAGGATCACCATGCAACCAGTGTCAAAATCGCCACGGAAGCCACCTTACTGGAATTCCTGGCGATGGATCTCAAATTTTAGATATTAAGCCCCACCCTTGTCTCTCCCTAATGCCGATCCTGCCACTCAACCAAACTTTTTCTCAGCTTACTTAGAAATGGCTTCATCTCGGTCTCGGATAGCCTTCAAGAGCTGCTCGCTCATCTCCTTATCTTCCGCCGATCCCCGGAGTCGATCTCTTTCCTCTTTCAGCGAAGTCATTTCTACACTCAACAGAGTCACCTGACAAAGACAAAGGGGGTGGTGGTGGAAAGAATCAAGGTTGTGATGTGGGTTTCATAGCAAGGCAAAAGAATGGGTCCATTCGATCTAGAGATGTCCAGCAGAACTTCATACATCAATGAAGACCAGCTGAACTCCAGAAAAACCTTCGCAAGTGGAGAAGTGGTTTGTTTGCAGCTTAGTTCCTTAGATGCTGTGATGTTGGCTTTAGTTGAGATTGTGTGGGTTGGCTGCGGTGTGTTGTGTTGGCTTTGGTTGAAGCCATGTGGGTTGGCTACGTTGTGTTGTGTTGGCTTTGATTGAGGTTGTGTGGGTTGACTGCGTTGTGTTGTGTTGGCTTTGGCTGAGGCCGTGTGGGTTGGCTGCGTTGTGTTGTGTTGGCTTTGGTTGAGGTTGTGTGGGTTGGCTACGTTGTGTTGTGTTGGCTTTGGTTTAGGTGTGGGTTGGCTGCATTGTGTTGGCTTTGGTTGAGGTGTGAGTTGGCTGCGTTGTGTTGTGTTGGTTTTGATTGAGGTTGTGTTCCACCTAAGGAGGTGGTGGCTTCTGCTTGAACTACAGGTGGAGGCCCTGGCTTAGGAAGACTTTTGTCCATCTTTAGCTAGTGCATTAGATGGTGCTGGCTTTGGGGACCGCTGTTGTAGCCTGAATCCCATTATGGCTAGACTACATAGTACAAGTTATGTGGGGCTGCCTTTGTAGACTATCCAAAAATTTCAATTGGTACAGCGTGGATGGTTTGACTGATAGGTGGAAGTCCATTCAGCAACATCTGTTGGTTTCCAGCTAGAATCCTAAATGCTGTTTATCACCTATAAAGGCCTTTTTTGGCAGCTGCTGCACACGGCTGGCTCCTATTTAAATGGTTGCCCACTAGGACTCCAAGATCCCTCTCACAGTTACTACTATTGAGCAAGGTACCACCTATACGGTACCAGTGCATTTTGTTTTTCTTGCTTAAATGTAGAACCTTACTTTTCTGCCTACCTATTATCTCTCTAAGGGACGCGGTGGCTCAGTGGCTAAGACGCTGAGCTTGTTGATCGAAAGGTTGGCAGTTCGGCATCTCGAATCCCTAATGCCGCGTTATGGGGTGAGCTCCCATGACTTGTCCCAGCTTCTGCCAACCTAGCAGTTCGAAAGCAGGTAAAAAAATGCAAGTAGGAAAATAGGGACCACCTTTGGTGGTAAGCGTTCCGTGCGCCTTTGGCATTGAGTCATGCCGGCCACATGACCACGGAGACATCTTCGGACAGCGCTGGCTCTTCGGCTTTGAAACGGAGATGAGCACTGCCCCCTAGAGTCAGGAACAACTACCACATATCTTGCGAAGGAAACCTTTACCTTTATTATCTCTCTCTCTCTAACCATCAAAGGAAGCTCTTAAAAACAGCAACAAAGGAATCTTGCTCCCTGCATCCCTTCCTACCTGGCTGTGAAGCTGCTGTAGCTCTTCCAGACTCTGCCTCAGTTTCCCCCGTTCGCCTTCCATTAACTCCCTCAGGGCTCTGGAATCTTCACTCGTTTGCTTGATCTGTTCCTCCAAAGCATCGTCATCACTTCTCCGAGAGCCCTGAAAAAAGATACGAAAAGTCTTTTACCCAGGGATATTAGGGATGTTGTCAAGGTTGGCTCAGCCTCCCATCCTTCCGAGATTGGTAAAATGAGGATCCAGATGGTTGGGGGGGGATAAGATGCTGACTGTAAACCGCTTAGAGAGAGCCAGAAAGCACTCTGAGGAAATATATACATTAAGTCTAAGTGCTATTGCTATTCCTCCCTCCCTCCCCTCCCCTTCCTCCATCCAAATCAAGCTAGGTTCACATAGCTTGATTTTCAGGACAGTATATATGCCTAAATGCTGGAGCGGAGTGGTGGCCTAGAAGGGGAGCTCTCGCTTCACAATCAGGAGGCTGTGAGTTCGATCCAAGGTAGAGGCAGATATTTCTCTCTCTGGGCACAATGAGAATATATCTGCTGAAAAAAACTCCGCATAGGCGACAGGAAAGGCATCCGGCCATTTGTTGTGACCGAGGCTTACCGAGTCATTACAAGACACAATTAGTCCCAAACAAACCTATTTTAGTGTAACGGCTGAGAATTGCGTTCATTCCCAGCTGAGTCCCAATCAGTTGCAAAACAAGTCCTTCGGAAGAAGTCCTTTGGGATAATCACCAACCTTTCTCTTCTTTGACACCCTGCCAAAGGCCTTACTTGGCAAAGCCACACAAAGTTCAGAAACAAACAAGAGATGCCGACTGGAAACAGAGTTAGCAACCTTGTTTTCCTGCAAAAAGGCCCAAGTGCCTTTGTTTCTCTTTTAAGCCTTATGGGAGGGGCCAGTCATCTCCTGGCCTTACTCCCGAGCCGTCCCTTTTGCTTTAGCTGCTCTTGCCTTCTGGCAGCTCTGCACACGTGTGTACTAGGAACAGGTTCCTCCTGTTCCTCTGCCTCTCTGCTGTCCGACTCTGGGGGCTCCGGAGTCTGCGCATCACTCCCAGCTGGCCCTGGCCCCATCTCTGCCTCCGACGCAGAGCCCTCGTCTGGGCCTTCCCCAGACTACAGGACTGGCCCATGTTCCTCCCCAGCCTCTTCACCCTCCACTGCCAGCTCCGCAGGCTGCTGGCGAACCACAACACCATTAAACACTCTTGCTAGTTTTATTCAGTTGCCCGGACTCCACCCCGCAAGGGATTATGAGATCATTAAAAGAAGGATGACGATATAAACCTCAATGCTAACTGCTATTAATGGGGTGATAGTGGTAACCCCCCAAACCCCGCTTACCGGGGAATCCGTGCCATCAATCACGCTTTGGATCAGCCTTTTCAATTCGCTGAGTGCAGCCCTCAAGCTGCCGGCCGGAACATCTTTGGCTGAGGAGGTTTCTGAAGACTCGTCCATGGAAGAGTCTGTGGAGACGGCAGAATCCGCACTGTCGTTCCCTCTGAGGTGCGTACACAAGTAACGGACTTGGCAATAGGCCTCCCAAAGCTGCAACCTCAACTGTGGTAACAGAATTAAAAAAAAAAAAAAAGTGTTCGAAATACGACGACACCCATCTGACGGATTTCAAACCCAGGATTACATCTGCAGGATGAATGGTGCAGTGGCCTAGAGGTGGAGCTCTCGCCTCACAGTCGGGAGACTGTGATTTCGATCCTAGGTAGAGGCAGATATTTCTCTCTCTGGGGACAATGAGAATATATCTGCTGAACAAAACTCCGTACTGGCAACAGGAATGGCATCCGGCCATTAAAACACTCTGCTAGTTCCATTCAGTGCGACTCCACCTCGCAAGGGATTATGGGGTTATTAAAAGGAGATGATGATGATTACATCTGCAGGATCCAATTATGTACAGGATCTTATTCCTTAGGAAGTTCTTCCCACCCACCCCAAACTTTCAGCCTCGATCTGTTGGCATCTGACCATCTTAAGAACGTTCGATTGAAGGACAACCTAGAAGCTCAAGGAATTGTCCTACTTTGGCACAGCTTCCAAAGTTTTCTGGAGCCCCACCGCTTCGTACCTGCTCCCGCTCTTGTTCCAGCTCTTCTGCTTCCATGCTCTGTTCGATCTCCGACAGCAAAGACATTCTGGTGGAGTTGAAGTCTTGGAGGCTTCGTTCCTCATTCAGCTCCTCCATCTTGACCTGCAGCTGTCGATAGGACAGTCTCACCTCTTGAAGTTCCAGCTGGCTCTGGTGCAACTGATAAGAACGAAAAGATAGCTAAGAGAAGAGAATTAACCAAGGTCACCGGTGATTGAAACCCAACCTAGCTTGACCTAGAATAGCTGTTGAGGGGCACCTCCAAGGAACTATTCAGGAAAAGGGCCAGCGCAATGTAGCAGGTGGGACCTGAACCTCAGCGCAATCTTACATTGGATGAGTCATACTACGGTACATGAATTCAATTCAATACCAAGGATTTTTCCTAGTGAATTTCAATATCCACACATCGATCTATGGGAAATTAGTTTGACAACAAATTTTGGGGTCTTGGGATGGGCCCTCCCTGGTTTTAGGAGGAGATGATAATCCTGTGGTCTTGGGTTTATTTATTTATTTACCAAAAATTTATATGCTGCCCTTCTCCCTAAGGACTCGGGGCGGCGAACACAAGTTAAAAACATACGATAATAAAAAGTAAGGTGATTAAAACCCAGATTAAAACAACAACAATCAAAATAATAAAACCCAAGGATCAGGGTCAACCCATTTGTTGGAACAGAAGTCTTTAAGTCCCGACGGAAGGAGCGGAGATCAGGCGCCGTCCGAAGCTCGGTGGGCAACTCGTTCCAGAGGATAGGGGCGCCTACAGAGAACGCTCTACCCCTGGACGTCGCCAGCCGACATTGTCTGGCCGACGGTACTCTGAGGAGGGCAGCCCTGTGAGAGCGGGCAGGACGGTGGGAGGCGGGTAGGAGATGATCCTGCAAATACCCCGGACCTAAGCCATGTAGGGTTGAAGGAAATTTGGCCACCCAACTAGGAAAATCCATAAAACTAGATCCAGGATCTAGAAGGATCAGCTTGCATTACTTGCAATGATCCAGAAATCTCAAGTGGGTTTTCATGGGTTGGGAGATATGACAGAACAGAAGCAGAAGGAGGCTGAGGAATAGAGTAGAGTAGAGTAGAGTAGAGTAGAGTAGAGTAGAGTAGAGTAGAGTAGAGTAGAGAAGAGAAGAGAAGAGAAGAGAAGAGAAGAGAAGAGAAGAGAAGAGAAGAGAAGAGAAGAGAAGAGAAGAGAAGAGTTGGAAGGTACTTCAGAGGTCTTCTCCGCTCTCAAGCAGGAGACCCCCATACATAACTACTGTTTCAGACAAGTGGAAGTCCAGTTTTTTCTTAAAAACCTCCCGTGATGGAGCACCCACAATTTTAGATGACTTTACTTTAGTTTTACTTAGTGTTCCAGGAGGAAGAATGACCCCTCCTCTGCATGTTTCCCAAACCTACTCTTTCCCTTGATTCTCGGGTCCCATTTTGTAGGGCTGAGATGGACCTCCACAACTTCTAAGAATTCCTGAGACAAAGCCCGCCTTGGTCTTCTTCTCCTGGCATTTCTGGGGTCCTCGGGCTTCCATTCCTACCTGCAGGTCTTTTTCATGGCTTTGCCGTTCCAAAATTAAGACACGGTCTTGAAGTTCTTCCACCGTCCCCTGGAGAAGGTTGTTCTCCTCCATCATGGCGCTGAGCCGGCGCTCCAGGTCCTGCTTCCGATCCCTCAGCATCTTAATCTGAAAAAGCAAGCAAGGGGAGAGTCTCAATGTCAAGACCGAGCGTGTCTGGAGAAGAGAGAGGACCTGGGCTCTGGAGAAGCCAGAAGGAAAAAGGACCTGAGTGGCAGGGAGAAGCCGCACCTGTGGACACAGCCTGGAACGGAACGACGGATCAGTGGAATGTGGGAAGAGAACGGAAGCAGAGCTGATCTCTTTCCCCCCCCACCTACCTACCCTCCCTTCTGGAACTTGGCTCGCGGAGTGGGAGGAATTTAAATTTGCGGAGCTTGGAATGTGCGTTGCCAAGCAAAGGAGAGGGAGGGAAGGAGGCCGAGCGGTCACTCCGCCTCTCTGGAATTCCCAGAGGGATTTTAAGAGATGAACTTAGGTTCCACGATAGGTCAGCGGGATGGGTGGGGGTTGGGGAGATCTTCGCCCCACTTGCTCGGTTCCTCTCCGCCATCGTTCCCAAATACAAGGGTAATTGTGGCAGCCTCCTTCTCTCTGGGGGAAAAAAAAGCTCCTTTGTGGTTGTGTTCAGCCTGCACAAGGTGTGTGTACGTGTGAGAAACCTCTGAGATGAACATCATTGGGGGGGGCCTCACAAGACCAGTTTGAGGGACAAGGGGGACATTTCTGAGAGTTATAAGGGAGGTTTTTCTCAAGGGAAGGAGGGAAAGCTATTAGGCAGAGAATTCTTCTGTGCTGTCAAAGTTTTGTCTGTGTGTTTGCGTATAAATATGGATGTGGGAATAGAATATAGAATATAGAATAACAAGAGTTAGAAGGGACCTTGGAGGTCTTCTAGTCCAACCCTCTGTGTATGTGCTTTAGTGTGTTTGTGTATGCACATATATAGAGACAACACACACATATTTTTTACTACTGGTTCTGTGGGTGTGGCTTGGTGGGCGTGGCTTGGTAGGCGTGGCAGGGGAAGTTTACTGCAAAATCCCCATTTCCTCCCGATCAGCTGGGACTCGGGAGGCAGAGAATAGATGGGGGCGGGCCAGTCAGAGGTGGTATTTACTGGTTCTCCGAACTACTCAAAATTTCAGCTACCGGTTCGCCAGAACCGGTCAGAACCTGCTGAAACCCACCTCTGATATATACATATCTGTAAATCTGCATGTGTGTGAATGTGTACATGTGTATGGGCATGCATGAATGTGGATGTACCTGTGTGGATATACACCTACATGAATGTGTATAGGTTTGTGTATATTTAGTTATATATATATATATATATATATATATATATATATATATATATATATACTGCATAGACATATACATGCACACATGAATGGGTGTGAGTATATATGTGAATGTGCACGTGGGTGAAAGTCTTTGGGTGTATCTACTGTATATATAGGAATCAATGTGTATGTATGTGTGTGTGGATGGATGGATAGATGATAGAGAGATAAAGATAAATAGAGATAGATAGATAGATAGATATAGATGATAGATAGATAGATAGATAGATAGATAGATAGATAGATAGACAGATAAATATAGTGATAGAGTAGAGAAATAGATATAATGTAGAGAGATAGATAGACAGATGATAGATAGATAGATAGATAGATAGATAGATAGATAGACAGATAAATATAGATAGATAGACAGACAGACAGACAGATATAATGTAGATATATATATATAGAGAGAGAGATAAATAGGTAGGTAGGTAGGTAGGTAAATAGATGATAGATAAGTAGATAAATACAGATAAATATAGTGATAGATAGATAGATAAACAGATAGACAGACCAATATAATGTAGAGATATAGAGATAGAGAGATAAATGGATAGATAGATGATAGATAGATAGACAGATAAATATAGTGATAGATAGAGTAGATAAATAGATAGACACAGACAGATATAATGGAGAGAGAGAGAGAGAGATGAATGTGTATAGGTATGTGTATGTCTATATATCATGAACAAGTGTAAGTGCATGTTTGAATGCATGCTTGCATATACATATATGTGATCATACACATGCATACATACATGTGCATGGGCGTGTGCGTGCATATATCTATATGGATGTGTATACACACACATACAAACACGCATCCACGAATGTGTGCGCGAGGGAGTGTAGACACAGAGGTTTGCACCAGGGGGTCAAATCATTCAAGATTGCGGCTGCTCGAACCCTGCCACCAAAGCCCCACCCTCATTCTCATTTAATCAGCCACTGGAGTTGTCCCCTTGGCTGCCCAGATGCCCCCTACCCACTATTCCCCCACCCCCACCCCAAAAGCCGTCTGTCTGCCTAGGTGTGCTCACACAGCCTCGTGCGTATTTGTTCGATTACAGAACTTCCAACGCTGAAGTTGCTTAACCGCTGTCGCAATATATGAAATGCAGCCTAGGCAACATTTTGCCCAGCCAGCAAGCAGAATTTTCCCCTTCTCTTTTCTGCCAAGATAACAAACCACCATTTCCAGGAAGAAACGCAACCAGGAATGTCCCGGGAGTTGGAGAAAGGGGGTAGCCCAAGCTTACCCCACCTCCTGCTTCCCTTACGTCTAGCTGCGATCTGTGACGGCTTCCCTTGTGAATGTTTGGGAATTCTGCTTTTTAGCAGGCGTGAGTAACTCCTTGAGTATTTCTTTTGAGGTATATATTTGTTCCCAGGTTTAGGAATGAGATAAGGAGTCAAAAGTCCCCCAAACGAAGAGAGGAAGGGGGAAAAAAAATATCCAAGAAAAAGAAACGCTGGGAGAGGAAAAAAAAATATGACTTGTAAAAACGGTGAGGTGGAATTTTCTTGGGAATCTGACATGGCATGAACCCTTTGAATTCTATTCATCAGAAGAAGATGAGTTTGATGGCTCTGGTGGCTTGCCCCTGACTTTAAAAGACGCACAGAAATGCATTTTTTTTAACTGGAGAAATGGGCACGAAAACGTGTGCCAATTTTTTATTTTTTTATTTTTTTTAATTTGATTTATATGCCGCTCTTCTCCGGAAACTCAGGGCGGCTTACAATGCGTTAAGCAATAGCCTTCATCCTTTTGTATATTTATACAAAGTCAGCTTATTGCCCCCACAAACTGGGTCCTCAATTTACCTACCTTAGAAAGGATGGAAGGCTGAGTCAACCTTGAGCCTGGCGAGATTCGAACCTGCAGTAATTGCAGGCAGCTGGTCTTAATAACAGGGTGCATTAGACCACTGTACTACCAACGCTCTTATATTTTAGATTTTAAATTTTAGCGTGGACTTGTCTTTTTAAGATTCTCCGCTTCGGAGACAGAGCTGCGATCTTCCACGTTGCATTTCTCTCGTGGCACCTTGGGAATTTAAAAAAGATTTCCCCACCTGATCCTTCATGAAGCTTGATTAAATGAGACAACCTCCCTCAATACCTATTACGCAGGAGCCCCCCCCCCCGGGGGGGATGGGAATTAGCGACTCTCTTGGGTGGGTGAATAAGAGAAAAAAAAATCTTGTTTTGCAAAAAGTGGCGGCGCGATTGGGACTTCGGAAATGATGGACTCCAGTCTGATTCAGTTAAAGGAAAGAAGCGTTTCCTTCGATCGAGAGAGAGGGGCCAATCCGTCGGCATCGATTTGGAGATAATGGATTGGCGTTGACGTTTCAAACTAACTTGCCAATTGGATCTGGGAAACCAATTTGACCGGGTGATTGAACTCCACTCAGAATGGAATCCTGCCGTACCTTTCAGAATTTTAATAACCGCAGCTCGTCCTCAACTTGCGACGGTTCCAAGGCTCCATTATATGAGCCTTGGTGGTGCAGTGGACTAAAGTGCTGTTAAGTAGCACTTAGCTGCCAGCTGCCTGCAATTACTGCGAGTTCAAATCTCACCAGGCTCAAGGTTGACTCAGCCTTCCATCCTTCCGAGGTAGGTAAAATGAGGACCCAGATTGTGGGGGCAATAAGCTGACTTTGTATAAAAAAGAACACCGCTTGGGGCGGGGGGCGAAAGCCCTACTAAGCAGGTATATACAAAAGTATGAAGGCTATTGCTTAATGCATTGTAAGGCACCCTGAGTCTCCGGAGAAGGGCGGCATATAAATCAAACCAATAAATAAATAAATAAATGAAATTTCTGATAATCAGGTAGCCCAAAATCATTTTATGAGGGTTTTACCAAAAACTAGCACTTTCTTCTGGTTTTCGGCAAAACTCTCCCAAGTGAACAATAGGTTTCCGTACCGAAGTATTCATTTAGTAGCCGTGACATTCACACTTATGACCTCCAAATTCACTTAACGACTGCTACAAGAAAAGCGTAAAACCAACTTGGTAAAGCTGACCATTACGGACAGGCTCCCATAGGGTCATAACTCAAGGACTGCCAGTAGAGATTTCTAAGAAGACTTTCATTTCCTCCCCGGCTATTCCACATGGATTCGTTTCTCCATCCTAAAATATCTAAAACTCCAGAAATTTTGGAAACTTCCAAAGGATTCTCGCGAGCAGAGCCTGATGGGAAATTCCTCAAAGCATCCCACTGACCACATGAGATGACGAATGAGATGGACCCATTGGGGTTGATCAAACATGCTAACTGGCAGAGGTTTGGCGAATGAGCACGATCACGGAGTTTTTAAAGACGGTGTGCTTCCATAGAGAGTGGCGGTGGGTTTCGTTCATGTATGTTACACGTGAATGACTCAACCAGCACCCCCATGTGCAGACCAGTGAGACACAAAAGGCCATGAAGAAGCTGAGTAACCAGACAGCGACAGAAGAGGATGGAAAGGACATGCAAAAGTCGGACCTGATGACATGCAGTTCAAACCTGGTGGAAATATTCATACTTACTTCCAAGATTTGCTGCTCCGATAAGAGGAAGGAAGGGGGAGGAGGAAGGAAGGTTAAAATGGGACAATTAGGGCTCACAAAATGTAGGGTCGGGAACAAGAAACTGGCAAAGTTAAGGAAGGGAACCATCTCAACCAGTGGTGGGTTTCAAAAAATTTTACTACCGGTTCTGTGGGTTTGGCTTGGTGGGCGTGGCAGGGGAAGAATACTGTAAAATCTCCATTCCCGCCCCACTCCAGGGGAAGGTTACTGCAAAATCCCCATTTCCTCCTGATCAGCTGGGACTCGGGAGGCAGAGAATAGCTGGGGGGACGGGGCCAGTCAGAATTTTTTACTACCAGTTCTCCGAACTACTCAAAATTTCCGCTACCGGTTCTCCAGAACTGGTCAGAAACTGCTGAAACCCACCTCTGATTTCAACTACGTTCTCTATAGTCTTCCTCTTAGCTGGAAAGACTTCTGATGGGCAACTCAAATATTACGTAGACACTCTGAGAAGTTTTCCAGGTTCTAGCCTAAATTCTCTTGTTTTTTAAGCAACCAGGGGTTTCTTGCAACATTTATATCTGCCATGGTTTTGAGTATGAAAAGGCATGCTTTTCATTTAAAACTTTTGTAGGGTGCTTGGAGCAAAAATGGGAATGAAAAGAATGATCGCATTCATATTTAATCAAGTTACTTTCATCGATCCGAAGGTACCTTGGAGGTCGATTTCTACTCAAAAGGTCAACGAAAGTGTTTGGTAATATTTATCGCATTGAATTATTCCTGGCGACAGTTCCAAAACCCCAACTCACTGTGGCAAGATGGCTGCTGTCAACTCGCAAAGCATCCCTGGCCTGCTCTCGAGTTGCCATAGGCCAGGGGGGATGGGAAACCAGCAAAATGGCACAGCAGCCAAAGACAGATGCACATTCCATGCTTATCTCTCTCAAGGCTGTCTCCCAGGGTTACCTACAGCAGCCCGGAGGGGAGTGACCTTTACAACCCGCAAAATTGCTCCGTTGGCGAATGTGATTGATGACACACCCTGGGGGGGAGGGGGAAACAGGATCATAATTGAAGCGTAAATTACGTAGGATCAGAGCTGGCTTCACCTGGGAACGTGCCAGACATGAAGCTCATAATAAATAACTGGATTTCTTTTGAAGCTTGGCTCGAGACTCATGATTTAATTAGGGCATCCGTCAGAACTCTGACAGCCGCCGTGAGATGGCCACGGTGTGTTGGCTGTGGCAAGTTGTCCTACCTAGATCTTCTCCAAAGCCACCTTCAGACAAAGCTTCTCCAGCTTGGAGGTTTCTAAATTTTTGGGGACTGGCTTGGAATTCTGGGAGATGAAGTTCCCTTGCACTGAGAGGCCATCACGGTCGAATAGGATTGCCCGAGATCGCCCAACCCTGGAGGAGACTCACCTCTGCTTGAAGGCTCTCAAGTCGTACTATGTGCTGGTTGGTGGATGACCTCTTCTCCCTGAAGTCCTCTTGGAGGACATGAACCTGTGTGGAAAGCTTTCTTTCCGCTTCTGACGTCTGCAAAATAAGAAGACACCGTCATTTTAATTGACGTTTAAGGGAGCCATGCCTGTAGTTGTCTTAGAGCACTAATCAACTTTGGCGGCTGTTGGAAAAACTAAGTTGGGTTGGATTAATATTTGGATGAGAAATCAACAGGAAACCCAGGGAATATGCCTAGAGGAAGGGAGGGAGGGAGGGAGGGAGGGAGGGAGGGGAAGGAAGGAAGGAATGGAAGGGGAAGGAGGGAGGGAGGAAGGAAGGAATGAAAGGGAAGGAAGGAAGGAAGGGGAAGGAGGGAAGGAAGGAAGGAATGAAAGGGAAGAGGGAGGGAGGAAGGAAGGGGGAGGGAAGGAGGGGAAGGAAGGAAGGAAGGAAAGGGAAAGGAGGAAGAGAGGAAGGCTGAGTCAACCTTGAGTCAGGAAGGAAGGAAGGGAGGGAGGGAGGGAGGGAGGGGAAGGAAGGAAGGAAGGGAAAGGAAGGAATGAAAGGGAAGGAATGAAAGGGGAGGGAGGGAGGAAGGAAGGAATGAAAGGGAAGGAAGAAAGGAAGGGGAAGGAGGGAAGGAAGGAATGAAAGGGAAGGGAGGGAGGGAGGAAGGAAGGAAGGGGAGGGAGGGAGGAAGGAAGGAAGGAAGGACTGTTGGCTCATATTCAAGTGATTGTCCACTAGGACTCCAAGATCTCTCTTGCAGTTACTAATGTTGAGCTAGTTACCACCTATCCTATACTTGTGCGTTTGGTTTTTCTTGCTTAAATGTAAAACTTTACTTTTCTAAAAACACCGAATATCATTTAGTTAGAGAGGGCCCAGTGTTCAAGTCTGTCAAGATCCATCTATATCTTGAGGGGGGGTAGGAATAAACAAAAGGGGGGTGGGTGGGTAGGAATAAAATGTCAGAAGCATTTATCTCCATCACGCTAATGTAAAACGATCAGATGAACTCCTCACGTTTCATTCAAGGCAGTAGAATAACAGAATCCCAGAGTTAGAAGGAACCTTGGAGGTCTTCTAATCTAGGGGTCAGCAACCTGCGGCTCTGGAGCCGCATGTGGCTCTTTCACCCCTCTGCTGCGGCTCCCTGTCACTCAAAATATGCATCACAACCGCCAATGTGCGACACCCACCAGCACACGATTTATTGAGCTTTTCAATAACCATGGATAAATCCAAGAAAAGAAAAGTTTCAGAAGAAAACAGAAGGTTTAATTCAACTACATATCCTAGTTTTGTGGCCGCTCAAGAAATGGTCAGGCACGGGAAGGGTTTTTGTGGCTCCCGGTGTTTTCTTTTCTGTGGGGAAACGAGTCCAAATGGCTCTTTGAGTGTTTAAGGTTGCAGACCCCTGTTCTAATCCAACCCCCTGCTTAGATCTCACCAACGATTAATCAAGCATTAATCAGCCGTGAATCACCTGATCTATCAAAATATACCGGTTTCAGGATTTTGACTCCTGCCCACTTTCCTGTTTACCAGGCGGTGGGAGGGCAAGAGACTTCCCGACAGAGAGAAGAGAAAATAAGACTGAGATCGGATGAACTTATCTTCGACCTCAAGGGATTTCAATAGGCGAGTCTCAGCTGGTTCACCGTGTTGATGGGACTTGGCCTTCTACTAACTAGGCTGCAAACCAGCCTCCTGATTTAGCAGCAGCTTGGAAGAAGAAACCAGAACCATCCATGAAGCTGAGGAACCTTCCTTCCAACCCTGGTTGAGCGTCCTCAGGAACAACCCCGTTCTACAAAGACAGTTGTCGGTCCTGATGAAGGAGCCGCAGTCATCTTGTTCTGCTCGAAGACGCACAGGGGTGGGCTTCAAAAATTTTAAGCAAGGGGTTCTCTGCCCGGTTGCTGGGTGGGCGTGGCCATGGTGGGTGTGGCCTAGTCGGCCTCCTGCACCACAGCAGAGTGGAAGGGCGTTTTTGCCCTCCCCAGGCTCCGGAGGCTTTTCTCGAGCCTCCGGGAGGGCAAAAACAGCCTCCCCAGGCTCCAGAGGCCCTCTGGAGGCCAGAAACGGGCCCATTTCCGGCTTTCGCAAAGTTCTGGTAGGCCCGTTTTTCACCCTCCCTGAGCCCTGCACTTATCTGCATCCAAAACAAACCACGTGGGGACTCTGGTGGGTTCTAACCGGCTTTACTACCAGTTCTCTTTGTGCACGCGCTTCGCACGCGATCGCCGAAGAGATCGGTTTTGTTGAAAGTTGGATCTAGCCCAATAACTCAAAGACAGACTTTAATTCTTTTCTGTAACTTTATTGTAGGTTCAATGGTACTGGAGGTCACTGACCTTGTACCTTTCTCTTTCAGGTATACATCTGGAATAACCTGTGGACCTCGTGGTCGGAGCTATTATACCCAGGAGGAGGGGCAAAGAGGTAAGGAGTGGTTACAGGGGTTATGGGGTATATGGTTGGTTAACCCTTGCAGGGCCGGGTGATCAGGGAGGTGTAGTAGTTAGACATTTACCATGACAGATTTCACTTAACAGCCGTGGCAGAAAAGGTCCTAAAATGGGTGCAAAATTCACTTAACAAAGGTCTCCACATAGCAACGGAAATTTGGAGCTCCGTCGTGGTCGTAAGTCGCGAGGACTACCTGCGTTCGGATGATCGACGTGCTGCCCACCGTGTCCAGCTGCATTTTATTAGCAGGAAAGATGCCCGTGATATAAAGAAATAGAGGCAGGCAGGCAGAGTTTCGCCGAAAATCCCAGTCGTTTCCAACGTCATTTCCTCGTGTCTCCCTCATTATCCCCAGGCTCACCGTAACGGTACGGTGGAAACCCCCCCCAAAAAAACTCAAAAACCCAGGAACCACCATCGGGTTACCATGGCAACAGCAGCTGCCTGGAAGACCGTGATGTACGGTCGCCTAGCAACCGGTGACGGAGGGCTTTTGAGCAGCCGCTGGCCTTGACGTTGGCTGGGATTGATCATCTCGGGCGTGCCCGCCCGGCACGATCTGAACTGTTCTGATGTGCCGAGTGTGGGGGGACGGACGGACGGACGGACGGACTGGGACAGGAGGCACACGTCACCTAGCCAGCATTGGGGAAGGGAGGGGAGGCAGAGGGAACGGAAGCATACGTCGCAGTCAATCCTTGGCTGTATAAACATAGAATCAAAATCGTGAGAGCACCGCTTTAAAAAGACTTAGTGGAATACGACATCCCGTTTTGGTCCCCACGTTACAAAAAAAGATCGTTGAGACTTTGGAAAAAAAGGTGCAAAGAGCAGCAACTAAGATGATTAAAGGCCTGGAGGAGAGAACATACGGAGAACAGTTGCAGGATTTGGGTCTGGCTAGTCTAAAGAAAAGAAGAATTAGGGGAGGACATGATAGCGGTATTCCACTATTTGAGGGGCTGCCCCAAAGAAGAGGGAGTCAAGCTATTCTCCAAAGCACCAGAAGGCAAAACAAGAAACAATGGATGGAAACTAATCAAGGATTAGGTAATTTTGTACGTTCCTTTTGTAAGCCGCCCTGAGTCCTTCGGGAGAAGGGCGGCATATAAATTACATAAATAAAATAAAATAAATAAATAAATAAAGGAGAGAAGCAACCTAGAACTAAGGAGAAATTTCCTGACAGTGAAAACAATTAACCAGTGGAACGACTTGCCACCAGAAGTTGTGGATGCTCCAACACTGGAAATATTTAAGAAGAGATTGGACAACCATTTGTCTGAAATGGTGTAGGGTCTCCTGCTTGAGCAGGGGGTTGGACTAGATGACCTACAAGGTCCCTTCCAACTCTTATTCTATTCTATCCTCCTTCTCCTCCTTGTATTCCATTCCATTCTATTCCATTCAGATAGCAGTATTCCATCTAAACCAGTTTTCCCTATCAGAGTCCTCTACAAGTGTTAGGATTACAATAACAATAGCACTTAGATTTATATACCGCTTCATGGTGCTTCACAGCCCTCTTTAAGTGGTTTACAGACGAAGCTTCTTGCCCCCCAACAATCTGGGTCCTCGTTTTACCGACCTCGGAAAGATGGAAGGCTGAGTCAACCTTGAGCTGGTGGGAATCGAACTTTTGAGAAAAGCGCCTTTGGGACAACTATGACCTGGATGGTTTAAAATCTCTGTAGATACTTAACCGCTGTGACAATCACATTCGTAAAATGAGGTGCGGTTCACTTAACAGGTGCCCTTGCTTGGTGACGTTCAGCTGAATTGTGGTTATAAGTCAAGGACTACCTGTTTGGAACTGAGGAAAAATTAGCTTTCAGAGCTGGCTTCTGTGCAAATTTAGAATGGAATGGAATGGGATGGGATGGGATGGAATTAGTTTAGTTTAGTTTAGTTTAGTTTAGTTTAGCTTAGCTTAGCTTAGCTTAGTTTAGCTTAGCTTAGCTTAGCTTAGTTTAGCTTAGCTTAGCTTAGCTTAGCTTAGCTTAGCTTAGCTTAGCTTAGTTTAGCTTAGCTTAGTTTAGCTTATCTTATCTTATCTTAGTTTATTTTAGTTTAGCTTAGTTTATCTTAGCTTAGTTTAGTTTAGTTTAGCTTAGCTTAGCTTAGCTTAGTTTATCTTAGCTTAGTTTAGTTTAGCTTAGCTTAGCTTAGCTTAGTTTATCTTAGTTTAGCTTAGTTTAGTTTAGTTTAGCTTAGTTTAGCTTATCTTAGTTTAGAGTTTAGTTTAGTTTAGTTTAGTTTAGTTTAGTTGGAAGGGACCTTGGAGGTCTTCTAGTCCAACCCCATGCTTAGGCAGGAAACCCTACACCACTTCAGACAAATGGTTATCCAACCTCTTCTTAAAAACTTCCAGTGTTGGAGCATTCACAACTTCTGGAGGCAAGTTGTTCCACTGGTTAATTGTTCTCACTGTCGGGAAATTTCTCCTTAGTTCTAAATTGCTTCTCTCCTGGATTAGTTTCCACCCATCGCTTCTTGTCCTGCCCTCAGGGGCTTTGGAGAATAGCTTGACTCCCTCTTCTTTGGGGCAGCCCCTGAGAAATCGGAAGACTGCTATCCTGTCTCCCCTAGTCCTTTTTTTCATTAAACTAGACATGCCCAGTTCCTGCAACCGTTCTTCATGTTTTAGCTTCCAGCCCCCTAATCATCTTTGTTGCAGATCTTCTCTGCACTCTTTCCAGAGTCTCCACATCTTTTTTTATATCGTGGCAACCAAAAATTTACACCCTCCAAGGTAAGCTTCGGAGCTGCAGGGCCATTTGTGCTTATTCTCCGGGTTAAAAACTGGCACCGGCTGTTTTTTGAGATTAAGAAAAACTACAGAAGCATAAAAATCGTAAGCAACATTGCAGAAAAAACATTTTGAGATCCAAGGCTCAGCTCGGCTTCTTCCAAGCTATTAGCTCTGGAAGCAATTAAACTGGCACACCAAAATCCAGCAACTTCTGATAAGGAGATATTTTTTAATCGTAGGACAGGTAAGCAACCATTAAAGAAAGAGTGCCAAGGGATTGCTGTATACAGGTACTCCTCCTCTTATGAAGGAAGGAAGGAAGGAAGGAAGGAAGGAAGGAAGGAAGGAAGGAAGGAAGGAAGGAAGGAAGGGCTATAGCACTTAGACATATACCACTTCACAGTGCTTCACAGCCCTCTCTAAACGGTTTACAGAGTCAGCCTCTTGCCCCCAACAATCTGGGTCCTCGTTTTACCCATTTCGGAAGGACAGAAGGCTGAGTCAACCTTGAGCTGATTAGGATTGAACTGCCAAACTGCTGGCAGCCGGCAGTCAGCAGAATTAGCTGCAGTACTGCAAACCTTGGACTGCAAGGCGATCCATCCGGTCAGTCCTAGAGGAGATCAACCCCGATTGCTCTTTAGAAGTTAGATCCTGAAGAGGAAACTCAAATCCTTTGGCCACCTGATGAGAAGGAAGGACTCCCTGGAGAAGAGCCTAATGCTGGGAACAATGGAGGGCAAAAGAAGAAGAATGGGATGGCAGAGAACGTGGTGGCTGGATGGAGCCACTGAAGCAGTCGGCGTGAGCTTCAATGGACTTCGGGGGATGGTGGAGGACAGGAAGGCCTGGAGGAATGTTGTCCACGGGGTCGCAATGTAACAACAACTGCAACCACTGTGCCACCAGGATGACTTTAAGGGACAACGGAGTTCCCAACAACTGCAACGGAGCCGGCCGCATCAACAGCAACCGTCCGTCCACTCCCCCATGGCCAAAGTGGCCTCCCTCACCTTGCTGAGCTGGTCCAAGAGTCTTTGGTTCTGTTCAGATAGTTCCTGGACCGCCCGCGTCTTCTCCCGGTCAGCTTCCCGCAGGTGAACCTGCTGTTTCTCTAGCTCATCCTGCAGCTGCTTGACGTCGCTCTCCAGCTCCGACACTCGGCCTTCCCACTCGCCTTCCTTGTTCTCGAAGCGTCTCCTGAGCTCGTGTTTCTCTTGTTCCAGGTGCTGCATCGGGAAAGGAAAAAAATAGAATAATGAATGGAGTGGAATGGAATAGAAAAAAGGAATAGAGTAGGGTAGGGTAGGGTAGGGTAGGGTAGGGTAGAGTAGAGTAGAGTAGGGTAGGGTAGGGTAGGGTAGGGTAGGGTAGGGTAGGGTAGGGTAGGTAGGGTAGAGTAGCATAGAATAGAGTATAGTAGAGTAGCGTAGAATAGGAGTAGAGTAGGGATGGGTAAGGATGGGTAGGGTAGGGTAGGGTAGAATAGAATAGAATAGAATAGAATAGAATAGAATAGAATAGAATAGAATAGAATAGAATAGAATAGAATAGAATAGAATAGAATAGAATCTGGAAGGGACCTCCCTCCCTCCTTTCTCTTTCTTCTTTCTTTCTTTCTTTCTTTCTTTCTTTCTTTCTTTCTTTCTTTCTTTCTTTCTTTCTTCTTTCTTTCTTTCTTTCTTTCTTTCTTTCTTTCTTTCTTTCTTTCTTCCTTCCTTCCTTCCTTCCTTCTTCCTTCCTTCCTTCCCTCCCTCCCTCCCTCCTTTCTTCCTTCCTTTTTTTCTTTCCTTTCTCTTTTTCCCTAGGCCACGCTTAACCGTTGCAGTTGCAGCTGGCTGGGGAATTCTGGGAGTTGAAGTCCTCCAGGCTTAAAGTTGCCAAGGTTGGAGACCCCTGGTCTAATAACCTCAAGGGCAAATCAACTGGAAACCCCTGTTTCTAAAACTGCCTTTTCTTTAAATTTTTATTTTTAAGGGCAGAGAATTTTCATCGCGGCCTGTTGCTGCGTTGTCCAATCCCAAATTGCAGATCTGTTTGGGAGCCTTGTTCCAGGGCTTAAAAAAAAAGTGGAGAATCCCCCACTCCCCGTTGGCCGCTTTTTTTTTTTTTTTCAAAGAGATCGGCGCAAAAGGTTTTTTTTTTGTTGTTTTTTTTAAACAGAACGCTTGGCTGCTTTTGAATGCCGAAAATGTCTTTTCTCAGCGGCTTCCTGTTTTCCTAAAATGCATTCCAGCAAAAGGTCAAAGGAGGTTTTGACTGGAGCAGGCAGCAAAAAAAAACCAGGTCCAGGCAGGAAAAGAATTAAAGCCCAGTTTATATAAATCGGATTGAATGACTGGGGTGTGTGTGTGTGTGTGTGTGTGTGTGTGTGTGTGTGTGTAGAAGCAGAAGAACTCGGCTTCACACGGACAGATGGAGCCCTTGGGAATAAAGAACATTTTGAGCTCTTCCAACGGAACAAACAGGCGAGGCCTGTGATGGCGAACCGATGGCACGCGTGCCTGAAGTGGCATGTGGAGCCATGTCGTCTGGCACGCCAGCCGTCACCCCAGCCCAGCTCTACCAGTGGTGAAATCTAATTTTTTTTTAACTACCGGTTCTGTGGGCGTGGCTTGGTAGGCATGGTGTCGCTTGGTGGGCGTGGCAGGGGAAGGATACTGCACAATCTCCATTCCCTCCCCACTCCTGGGGGAAGGATATTGCAAAATCCCCATTCCCTCCCCACTCCAGGGGAAGGATATTGCAAAATCCCCATTCCCTCCCCATGCTGTTCTCTCCTCTGCCTGTTTTTTGCCTGTAACTACTACCACGTTGGAAGAATCTGCTGTTGGTATTGTATGTGTTATTATGTATATGAAGAGAAGTTAATGAATCCTGCTGAATCAGTGTGTGCTTTCTGGATGTGATTTGTGCAACAAACTCTGGCAATTCGCTGTTTAATTTGGTTAGTCCATGAAACCATGATATGTTTGTTTGTTTGTTTGTTTGTTTGTTTGAGCACTGCTACCAACTTGTCTTTTGTTCATCCAAAGTTAAGGTTTAGCATGCTGGGTGAACCCAACCAAAATTCCATTAAGCAGTTTAATGGAGGGTAACCTAACTGCTAGTGAATAATCCCTTATGATTTTAACCAGTGGTGAAATCCAATTTTTTTTACTACCGGTTCTGTGGGCGTGGCTTGGTGGGCATGGTGTTGCTTGGTGGGCATGGCAGGGGAAGGATACTGCAAAATCCCCATTCCCTCCCCACTCCTGGGGGAGGATATTGTAAAATCTCCATTCCCACCCTACTCTGGGGCCAGCCAGAGGTGGTATTTGCCGGTTCTCCAAACTGCTCAAAATTTCCGCTACCGGTTCTCCAGAACCTGTCAGAACCTGCTGGAGTTCACCCCTGATTTTAACCTTTTGAAAGGAAACTTAAGAAATGGAGACAGTTTTAAGAAAGAGAGATAGAATTAATATCCCCCCCCTTCCCTCAAAATTGTTTCCTAGGCTTGATCATCAGGAAAACATGGGATTCCCAGACAGGTTTTCCACAAACATCTGTGCCCCATATTAATCCAGGCATAGGGGACATTATGGACCACAGATAGGAGAAGCCCTACAAATGACCACCGTCTGGGGTTTGGGATCAGGAAACAAGCTTCAAAGCCGTGGCAGGAAGTAAAGAAGACAGTCCTGAAGATGGAATACCTTGGACCAGCTGTGAACAGATGTAAAACAAAGGTAAAGTTTTCCCGTCCAGCCATGTCCAACTCTAGAAGTGGATGTTCATCTCTCTTTCTTAACCGAGGTAGCCAGTATTGTCCGAAGATGCTTCTTTGGTCATGTGGCCAGCAAAGGCTCATGGAACCCCTGTTATCTTTCCACCAAAGTGGTACCTATTTATCTGCTCGCATTTTGCATGCTTTCGAACTGCTATGTGGGCAGGAGCTGGAGCAAGGAACGGGAACTCACCCCCATCACGCAGTGCTCGGGTCTCGAACCTGGGCTGCTGGCTTTCTAGCTGAAAAGCTCACCATCTTTAACCACCCAGCCATCGCACCTCTCTTAAACCATCTTCGTTTGTCCAAGATGGCCTCACCCAAGGCCGCAGGGATCGAAAATCACACAACGAAGAAAACTAGCGGGGCTCAACCAGGAGATAAGCAAACTCCAAGTTCTTCTTGAAGACGTACAGTTATGAGGCCAACACCTGTCTGCCAGATGGTTGACCATGAAAGGACATCCAAGCCATTCCATCAAAGGCCGGGCTCACGAACTCACTTCTCCTGATCCAGGGAACAAACCACCAATGTCTGGATTTAAAAGGGCCATGCCAGAACTAGAACAATCACGACAAACATTGCTTAGTGTACTACACGGAAAGCAGTACACGAACTCATCGGTGACTTGGCAACAGATGGAGACAAGAATCATACGCTTACCCATTAGCCTGATAAAGGATTTATTTTATGGCCTTCGGTTAGCTTAATGGTGCCAAATGGTAACAGACACAACATCGGGAGGAGCTGCCCCTTCCCAATGGGACAAGCCCACCCCACTCACGCCAGTAGAAGAGGTCAACTATGGATCCCATCTACTAAGGAATTGAAGCAGTGGTGAAATCTGAACCGGTTTGCTATTGGTTCGCTGGTGCATATGCGTGCCGTGCACCAAATGTACTTTGCGTGCACATGCGCAGTGCACGCCAAAAGGAGGCTTGGGAAGGTAAGTAGAACCTTACCTTCCCAAGCCTTATTTTTTGGGGAAACAGGGTAGTGCCAAGGATGGTAGGTTGGATCCGGAATGAACGTGGCCAGACAGATGGTAACTAATAGGAATAAAAGTCCTACTAAACCACAAAAGCTACAAAACTATGAAAGTTTTGGTGGATTCATCTTATAGTAAATTGTGGCTTGTTCAGCTCAGCCCAAAACGTATCTAAATAGTATCAAAGACCGTAGACGGGTTACAGAATGACCGTGGTCAGATCCATAGCAAGCAGTGGAGAACAGTCCTGACTAAGCTAGGAAAACTTCACCTTGTAGTAAGTTCACCTTGTAGTAAGTTCACCTTGTAGCAAGTGTGTTCAACTCAGATCTCAACAACCCAAACTGACCTACAAGAAGCCATCCATCCTGGCCTAACCCTAACCCTAACCCTAACCCTAACTCTGGGTTCACACATAACATTAACTCTCAACACACAAACTGAGTATAAACTGTGGATCGAATCATTTACCGGACTTAATCCAGCTAAACCCAGTTTTAATTGCTCAGTTTTCCACCCCGGAGCTGCACTGTTGGAGTTGAGCAAGCTTTATTTAGCCTTAAAAATAAATATTTTCAGCCAAGTGGTCATCAGTTAAATCTGTATTGCTTCTGTATTATTTCTAGAAAGGTTGAGATTTGAATTTTAGCCTGTCTGAATAGGGTTGTTGTAGTTGTTTTAATTATTATTTTATTTGATTTATATGCCACCCTTCTCCGAAGACTCAGGGCGGGCTTACAATGCGTTAAGCAATAGCCTTCATACTTTTGTATATTTATACAAAGTCAGCTTATTGCCCCCACAAACCGGGTCCTCATTTCACCTACCTTAGAAAGGATGGAAGGCTGAGTCAACCTTGAGCCTGTTGAGATTTGAACTTGCAGTAATTGCAGGCAACTGATGTTAATAACAGGGTGCTTTAGACCACTGTACTACCAAGGCTCATTGTTGAAGCTTCATCTTGAATCATGGTTAGCACTGGCTGTCTTTAACACGTGCATTGAGGACTTCAATTGGGGAAGGGGTGTCTCAGGTCCCCAAAGTATCAAACTTTAACCTGGGATCCAATATCTTGAACAGGCAAAAGGAGGAAATCCAGTCAAGCACCCAGGATGGTTTAACACAGTAACAGAGGTGGAAGGGACCCTGAAGGTCATCTAGTCCAACCCCCTGCTTATGCGGGAGACCCTTTAAATGCCCAGGGGGGAGAAACCAGCATCGACCCGCCATCGAAGGGGAGAGTCCTAATTTCTAACTTGACAGAATTCAACAAGTCATGGCAAGCTCAACAATTCCGGCGGTGAAGAAGTTCCCCCGAGGCTGCAACGGGCTTGGCCGGGTGTCGAGATGTGCGCACAACCCCCTCAGCTGAGAACCCAGGTTAATGACCCACTAAGGGTGGGGTTCATTTAATCAGTGAGAAGACCTCCCCCCCCCAAGCTAAACAATATTTCGTGGTTTTAACAAAAAAGGCTTGGAATTCAACCAGAAAACCCCAAAATCTTGTTTTAGCCTCGTTCAATATCCTGTACAAATCCAGGAAAGTGGATTTGGTCTAGACCTGAGTAACGGTTGAGTAAATACATTTGGGCCTATTTATGTAACCACCATCACCTTAAATAATCTGGTGTCCCATTCGTCTCCATTCCCTCCCCCATGAAAAGATTACAACTCCCATCATTCTCAACCAACTCAGACCTTGAGGAACTGTGCTCTCCCAACACCCCCCCCCCCAAAAAGACCTGGAGCATGGGCCTATATGACTACTCCCAAATGTATTTTCCTTCTTTCCTCTTGCTTTCCTGCACGTGACATTCATTCATTCAATCAATCAATCCTGGTTTGCCGGCCTTCCAAAACCTCACGGCTTCTTTTTCGGAAGCTCTGCCTTGGACCAGGGGAATCCCACCCCTCTCAACAACGAGACTCTTTCTCTCTCCCCCCCACACCCTTAAATCAAGGTTTCCAAGGTGCCAACCCTCTGCAGCTTTCCCCAATCCTGGTGCTCCGGACATCATGTCCCATGACTCCCTCTCCCCTCTTCCTGGCTACGAATTCTGGGAGCTGTAGTCCCAACCCCAACCCCCCCCCTCCGCAGGAAGGGCTGCTCTAAAGCCAGAAAGAAAAAAATTCTCTCTCTCTCTTTCTCTCCCTCCCTCCCTCCTTCCCTCTCTCCCTCTCTCTCCCTCCCTCCCTCCCTCTCCCTCTCTCTCTCCCTCCTCCCTCTCCCTCTCTCCCTCCCTCCCTCTCCCTCTCTCTCTCCCTCCCTCCCTCTCTCTCCCTCCCTCCCTCTCCCTCTCTCTCTCCCTCCCTCCCTCCCTCTCCCTCCTTCCCTCTCCCTCCCTCTCCCTCTCCCTCTCTCTCCCTCTCTCTCTCCCTCTCCCTCTCTCTCCCTCCCTCCCTCTCCCTCTCTCTCTCCCTCCCTCCCCCCCCTCTCTCTGTGTGATGGAATCTGGCCCAGGTAGAGAAGGCAGGGCAGGAGCGCAACTCAACCCGGGAGAGATGCTCTCTGCACATGGTCAGGGGGGCGACCTCCCCCTCGGGCATCTCCAAAGGGGAAAAAGTCAGCCGATTCTCCCCAAACCGACGAATCCTGAGTCACACCGCCCGGGCCTTTCCAAGCCTCGCCCTGCCCTGCCCTGCCCTTCCCCCCCCCACCTCAAATAGCCCGGCTTCTTCTCACCTCCAGCTTGTCGGTCAACTCCTTGTACATCCTCTCGTATTGGCGGCTCATGTCCTGGTTCCGCTCCAGCAAGGCTTTGCCCAACCGGGCGGCCAGCACCAAATCTTTCTCCTTCTGCCTCATCTGCGACAGCAGCAGCTCCGGCTCGGCTGGGGAAGCCGCGGGGCCTGGCGGCTCGTTTTCCCCGGGCCCTTCCCCGGCCGAAGCCAGCATGGCCAGCTCCTCCTCCAGCGCCAGCTCCAGCTCGCCGCCCACGGCCGAAGAAGAAGACGACGGAGCCGCAGCGGGAGCCGCATCCGAAGCCGGAGCAAGGAGAGCCGCAGCGAAGGCGACCGAGCCCGAAGCCGTTGCAGGCGGCTGGGCCGTCCCCGGGCCGTTCTCCATGCGGCAGGCGCTGTCCAGCTCGGGTGGTGCTGAAAGGGCTGCGGCGATCCAAGAGGCGGACACGGCCGGGCTCCGGGCCACTCCAGGCTCAGCGGCGGCCGAGGAAGGAGCCCGGAGCCCGCCACGGGACGCCGTCCGCCCGCTCTCCCACCCGCTCCTCCTAGTCCGTCCGCCGGCCGGGGAAACGCGCGAAGGGCAAGGCTTTTACTCCACCCGCGGGAGCCGCCTCCGCAGCCCGGCGGCGCTCTCAAAGCGAGCCGGCCGCCCGGCCGGCGTTGGAGCCGAGTGGGGCGTTGCTGCTGCGGGGGCAGGGGATGATGGGTCTTTTTCTGCTGCTGCTGCTGCTGCCGGCGGCCCCGCTTGGCAGCCCCGCGCGCCGAGCCCCATCGCCGCCCGAGCGCCGGCCAAACATCGCGGGAAGCTCGCGAAGCCACCGGTGGCGGCGGCGGCGGCGGCGGCGGAGGGGAGGCCGGATCTTTCCCCCCACCACCACCACACCTCCCCTCCCCACCCTCCAGAGCCCGTGACGCCAGCAAACACCTGTTCGGCCGAGGGCTCGGATTGGTCGAGACGGGTGTCTCCACGGCCCCGCCCACAGGTGTTAAAGACTCAGCTCTACCCCCCTTCCCGTTCCCGGGCTTAACCCCTTCCCCCCTCCCCCCCCCCTGCCCGTTCCCGACTGGCATCGGAATGTTCGCCTCGCCTGTTTGGGTGCGGAGGGCTCTGCCCGGTCCCGGCTGTTCTTTGGGGCGAGAGGAAACCGGGGTTCGGGTGGAAAAGGCCAGGAAAGGCCAAGAAAGACCGGCGTTTCTCAAGGTGGACAACTTTAAGATGTAGACTTCAACACTCATTCATTCAATTCCTCAATCAGCGTGTTGTAAAATGTGTAGGCTTCTTAATATAGAATTCCCCAGCCAACATATTTTAAGATGTGTAGACTTCAACTCCCATAATTCCTCAATCAGAGGGTTTTAAGATGTGTAGATTTCTTAATACCGAATTCCCCAGCTAATGTATTTTAAGATGTGTAGGCTTCAACTCCCAGAATTCCCCAGCCAACATATTTTAAGATGTGTAGACTTCAACTCCCAGAATTCCTCAATCAGAGGGTTTTAAGATGTGTAGACTTCTTAATATAGAATTCCCCAGCCAACATATTTTAAGATGTGTAGACTTCAACTCCCAGAATTCCCCACCCAGCATGCTTTAAGATGTAGACTTCAACTCCCAGAATTCCTCAATCAGAGGGTTTTAAGATGTGTAGACTTCTTAATACAGAATTCCTCAGCCAACATACTTTAAGATGTGTAGACTTCAACTCCCAGAATTCCTCAGCCAGCATGCTTTAAGATGTAGACTTCAACTCCCAGAATTCCTCAATCAGAGGGTTTTAAGATGTGTAGACTTCTTAATACCGAATTCCCCAGCTAATGTATTTTAAGATGTGTAGGCTTCAACTCCCAGAATTCCTCAATCAGAGGGTTTTAAGATGTGTAGACTTCAACTCCCAGAATTCCTCAATCAGAGGGTTTTAAGATGTGTAGACTTCAACTCCCAGAATTCCTCAATCAGAGGGTTTTAAGATGTGTAGACTTCAACTCCCAGAATTCCTCAGCCAACATACTTTAAGATGTGTAGACTTCAACTCCCAGAATTCCTCAGCCAGCATGCTTTAAGATGTAGACTTCAACTCCCAGAATTCCTCAATCAGAGGGTTTTAAGATGTGTAGACTTCTTAATATAGAATTCCCCAACTAACATATTTTAAGATGTGTAGACTTCAACTCCCAGAATTCCCCACCCAGCATGCTTTAAGATGTAGACTTCAACTCCCAGAATTCCTCAATCAGAGGGTTTTAAGATGTGTAGACTTCTTAATACAGAATTCCTCAGCCAACATACTTTAAGATGTGTAGACTTCAACTCCCAGAATTCCTCAGCCAGCATGCTTTAAGATGTAGACTTCAACTCCCAGAATTCCTCAATCAGAGGGTTTTAAGATGTGTAGACTTCTTAATATAGAATTCCCCAACTAACATATTTTAAGATGTGTAGACTTCAACTCCCAGAATTCCTCAGCCAGCTTGCTTTAAGAACTTGGTTTCATATGCTGCAGGAAGCCAACATTTTGTAAATACCGGCAGAAATGAAATCAGCTGCAATTGGCTAGGTTCCACAACATTCCAAGCCAAGTTTATACTGGGTTTTTTTTTAAATAATTATGGTTGATGGCATATTTGTGGTGCACTAAGCTGAGACCAATTCATAATATGCATTTTTGGGGGGTGGGGAATGTAATCCAGGGTTATAATAACTATCATGAATTATTCAACGAACGACAGCTGAGCAAACCTAAGTTGGACACAATTTGCAGGCAGGCCCAATCAGGATCCCAAATGGGTGTGATGTTGTGATGAAAGTACAAAAGGGAAGGTGTGATGCCCTCTCTCTTCTCCTCCTCCCTCAAACCCCTCCCCGGTCCTCTTACCAATTTGGGAACCAGATCGTCGTACAATGCAGGGGTCCCCCAAACCCCTTTAAGACTTGTGGACTTCAACTCCCAGAATTCTGCTATGCTGGCTGGAGAATTCTGGGAGTTGAAGTCCACAAGTTTTAAAGCTGCCAAGTTTGAAGACCTCTGGGTACAATGGCTAGTGCTTCTGTTCCAGAAGAGAAGAGAGGAAAAAAAAAAACCAATAACCCCAATAGAAAGTATCCCATTCGGGAAGATTTCACTGTAATCCTTCTGGCCTGATTACCCAGATCCACTGAATAGTCTATCTCCAAATCTCTTTCCAGAGTCTAGCACACAAAGGGATTACGGATCGAGAGCTTTAATCCACCCCGAACAAAGAGCTTTGCCCTAGATTCTTCAGCCCGAACTACAGGAGAAGGGGTGCACAATTCATACAACAATGGCTGGAAAGTATGCGACTGCAACAGTGTGCCAGTTCTCAGTGGGCCCCGCAGTGGGTCACGTCAGCGCATCGGCCTACCCACAGATCCCTGCACACAGCTCGCTCTGGGGACGGCAATGTTTTGTTTACTGCACGATCTCCCCATTAATCTGCAGTCCCAAACAATCTGTCATTGTCCTCCGAATGTAATTATCCGATTGCCGCGGGCAGGGAAAAATGGAGGGCTTGCTTTTGAAGTCTTTTATGCATTAACAGGCCCCTTTTGCTTCACTGTGCTTGGGAGAAGCAGAGCCAAAGGTCGCTCGTCGGGATCCCAATCCATAGGGCGAATGCTTTTTTAATGGAGGATGCGTAGGGAAATAAATTTGGGGTAAACTATTCCGTCGAGCTGTATTCTGCGATCTGGGTGGCTAGCATCTCAACCTCTCAGCTGGAGGAAGTCAGGAATGGTAAGAAAAAGTCAGGAAAATCTAGGACTGCAGGTCAGAAATAGAATCACAGAGTTGGAAGGGACCTTGGAGGTCTTCTAGTCCAACCCCCTGCTTAGGCAGGAAACCCTACACCACTTCAGACAAATGGTTGTCCAATCTCTTCTGAAAGACTTCTACTGTTGGAGCATTCACAACTTCTGGAGGCAAGTTGTTCCACTGGTTAATTGTTCTCACTGTCAGGAAATTTCTCCTTAGTTCCAAGTTGCTTCTCTCCTTGATGAGTTTCCACCCGTTGCTTCTTGTCCTGCCTTCAGGTGCTTTGGAGAATAGCTTGACTCCCTCTTCTTTTGGGGCAGCCCCTGAGATGTTGGAAGACTGCTATCCTGTCTCCCCTGGTCCTTCTTTTCATCAAACTAGACATATCCAGTTCCTGCAACCGTTCATTGTATGTTTTAGCCTCCAGTCCCCTAATCATCTTTGTTGCTCTTCTCTGCACTCTTTCTAGAGTCTCAACATCTTTTTTACTTTGTGGCGACTAAAACTGGATGCAGGATTCCAAGTGTGGCCTTACCAAGGCCTTATAAAGTGATACTAACACTTCACGTGATCTAGGTCAGACTGGAAAATACAAAAAAGAAGGCTTCTATATTGTACAGTACATGGAAGAGGGAATGGCATTGGGGGACAGGGGGAAGAGCTACTACCGAGTCAGATAAATGGGATTTGAGTCCGGGCCAAGAAGATAGCTTGAAAAACCATCTCAGACCTGGCCCTCCCTACTTCATATGAAGAAACAAGAAGGGAAGTGGGAGTTGGGAACAATTAGCATGTATGTGCGAATGGAACCTTTACCTTTACCTTCTACTCGGAAAGTTTTGTCCCAGACTTACTAATACTTGGCATGTTTCATTGCTCACACCCCACTCTTTCAAACAATGGCGTCGTTGTTACATAAGGAGCAAGATCGGTGTAAGAACGTGCTGTGTTTGGCATTAAGAGCAAGGCCTGCCAGCGATTTATTCTTCCTCTCAATGCCTTCTTAATTGGCAGGTAGCAGCGTTTGATCACGTTTCATTTTAGCTCAGCTCTTAGTCACCGGGTATTGTTTTATTTTTCAGGATACGGGAAGCGTTACAGTGCGTGTCTCATCTCATTGTCAAGTTGCTATAGTGACTCAGGTTTGAACCACGACTTTCAACATGGACCAACCAAAAAAAAAAAGTGTCTTGGGAATAGAAGTCCACGTATCTTAAAGATGCCAAGGTTGAAAAAAATTAGTGTATTGTTTCTTTTGTTTATATATTGTTTATATATTGTTCATATCGTTTCCAAATATGATTTGATTGCTTATGTGTACCTTATGACTATCATTAAGTGTTGTACATTATGATTCTATTCTATTCTATTCTATTCTATTCTATTCTATTCTATTCTATTCTATTCTATTCTATTCTATTCTATTCTAGAATAGAGAAGGAAGGAAGGAAGGAAGGAAGGAAGGGAGGGAGGAAGGGAGGGAATGGAATGGAATGGAATGGAATAGAATAGAATATAGAAAATGAATAGAATAGAATAGAAGAATAGAATAGAATAGAATAGAATAGAATAGAATAGAATAGAATAGAATAGAATAGAATAGAATAGAATTTTTTATTGGCCAAGTGTGATTGGACACACAAGGAATTTGTCTTTGGTGCATAGGCTCTCAGTGTACATAAAAAGAGAAGATACGTTCGTCAAGAATCATAAGGTACAACACTTAATGATAGTCATAGGGTACAAATAAGCAATCAAATCATACTAGGAAACAATCAATATAAATTATAAGGATACCAGCAACAAGGTTATAGTCATACAGTCATAAGTGGAAGGAAATGGATGGTGGGAACGATGAGAAGATTAATAGTAGTGCAGATTTAGTGAATAGTTTGACAGTGTTGTGGGAATTAGTTGTTTAGCAGAGTGATGGTGTTTGGGAAAAAACTCCTTGTGTCTAGTTGTTCTGGTGTGCAGTGCTCTATAGTGTCGTTTTGAGGGTAGGAGTTGAAACAGTTTATGTCCAGGATGCGAGGGGTCTGTAGATATTTTCACAGCCCTCTTTTTGACTCGTGCAGTATTAGGGGACTTTTCCAATATATACTGCTCAAAAAAATAAAGGGAACACAAGCAGAAGACATCCGAGCTCTGAATGAATGAAATAGCCTTATTAAATACTTTGTTCGTTACATACAGTAGTTTATACACTGCTCAAACAACTAAAGGGAACACAAAACTACTGTATGTAACGAACAAAGTATTTAATAAGGCTATTTCATTCGTTCAGATCTCGGATGTCTTCTGCTTGGGTTCCCTTTATTTTTTTGAGCAGTGTATTTTCTTTTTATTGATGCTCTTGATAATTGAGGAGAGGAATTCAAGCAGGTTCAGTTCACTGCTAGGTATCGGAGAAGCGCTTTTATCTAAGGTTGGTTGACTAAAAAAATTTTTTTAGGTGTGTCTGAATGCTTCCCACGGAAAAATCTACAACCAGAAAACAACCGTCTTTGTACCAGAATTAACCAGCTGTACCCCTTCATTATTATTGAGGGGTCCCTGATGCTCTCTGAGCTTGCTTCTTTTCTTGCAGATGTTTCAAACGTCTCCAAGAAAACCAGCAAGCGCAGAGAACACCAAGGACTCATAATTTCAACCCTGACCTACACACTTCTTCTTCATTGGTCATTCATTATTATTATTATTAGTCGTTAAATCTATTTGCCACCCATCTCACCGCAAGGCAATTCGTACAACACTCTGAGCTCTGAGCCAACCAAAGTCTGTCTGTGTCTTATTTATTATTTGTCTGAAGTGGTGTAGGGTTTCCTGCCTACGCAGGGGGATGGACTAGAAGACCTCCAAGGTCCCTTCCGACTCTGTTATTCTATTCTATTGCCAACCGAACGAAAAAGATTAATTTCTTGTTCGTTTTATCTTGATGTGCTGCTTTTCTGTGCGCAGGGATAAGACCACAATGAGGTGGGCTTGTCTCCTGACTCGGTTTTCCACAGCCAAGCGTTAGTTCTGGGATTCAATATGTTACGGAGTTGAGTAAATCCTGGTCCGTTTAATTTAATGCTTGAGAAAAGGCAGTTATGTTCTGATTTTAGATTTCATGATGATGGAGGTTCGATTCCCAATGCTTTTTCTTACCAGGGATCGCCAGCAGAGGGCAGTGTTGTGCTGGATAGCAATAATGCAGGTCTGTCATTTAAATTTGTTAACTCTCTTGATAGTCATATACAATCTTAGGGCTGGATGGGACCTTGGAGGTCTTCTAGTCCAACCTCCTGCTCAGGCAGGAGACCTGTCCAAGGAGGGATCTTTACTTGGGAGTTGGGTTTTTTTCTGGAACGCTGACACCCGACTTGTTTAAAGACTGCGCGATTCGCTTAACAACGGGCAGTGATCTATGTCACCACCATGGCAAAAGGGTCATAAAATTGGGTGTGATTTGGATAGCGACCGTTTGGCTTAGCAACGGAAATTCTGGTCCCAAGGGCTAGAGTTTACAAAGGATGTTGTAAAAACCTGTCGAAGGAGCCAATGATAACTCTTCGAAGGTGTCATGTGATGCCTCCCAGTTCGCTCACTGAGAATTCTGGGAGTTGAAGTTCAACAGAGCTGGGAAGGCATCCTCCAGAACAGGAGTCCCCAACCCTAGCAATTTTAAGCCTGGAGGACTTCAACTCAGGAGCTCTGGTGGCTCAGCAGACTAAAGCACTGTTATTAACATCCACTTACATCTGCTGCCTGCAATTACTGCAAGTTCGAATCTCACCAGGTTCAAGGTTGACTCAGCCTTCCATCCTTTCTAAGGTAGGTAAAATGAGGACCCAGATTATGGGGGCAATAAGCTGACTTTATATAAATATACAAAAGTATGAAGGCTATTGCTTAGCGCACTGTAAGCCACCCTGAGTCTCCGGAGAAGGGCGGCATATAAATCAAATTAAAAAAATAAATAAATTCCCAGTATTCCCCAGCTGGTTAGGGAATTCTGGGAGTTGAAGTCCACCAGGGTTAAAGTTGCCAAGGTTGGAGACCCCTCCTCCAGAAAGCTTGTAAATCAGAGTTTATGGTTCGGCCACAATCTCCGATGCCAGGCGATTGTGGTTTTTGTAAACAACCCCCATTAACGAATCGCTCGATGGCATTCGTGCTTCAGTCCATGCCGAGTACGCAACCATTGAACATTGACCAAATATAAAGCCACTTTTTGTTATTACATGTTTCTCTCCTTGCTTCTAATCGCTGCCAGAACATTAATTACTTTTCGAAAATCCCCCAAATATACATCCTTGTAAATGAGAGTCTAAAAACAAGTGTCAGCAGACGAACAATGGATGAAACGAGAGACACACAATCCAAGAATTTATTTTTTGCAGAAATTATTAAAAAAAGAAAAGAAAAGAAAGATTTCAGGGCCAAGTCTGACAAAGCCAACAGCACATAATTACTAATTTGGGGAAGGAAAATAAAATAAGGCGTAGGAGGCCATTGCCAAGTCTTTCCAAAGATAGAAATAAGTGCAGTGACTTGAGGGGAGGAGAGAAGCCAATACATACAGAGAGAGAGAGAAAGAGAGAGAGAGACAGAGGGAGAGAAACCAAAAGCTTGAATTCAGCTTGAATTCAGAATAAAAGATATTTGGGTCTCTGGTTTTGCTCGAGTTTTTTTTAGCAATAGAACATTTGCTCCAGAGCTAAAAAAAAAAAAAAAGGAGATATAGGCAGTCCTTGGCTTGCGACCATGACTGAGCCCAAAATTGCTACAGTCTAATTAATTTAAAGGGATGTGGTGGCTCAGGGGCTAAGACGCTGAGCTTGTCGATCGAAAGGTCGGCAGTTCAGCGGTTCGAATCCCGGGTGCCGCGTAACGGGGTGAGCTCCCGTGACTTGTCCCAGCTTCTGCCCATCTAGCAGTTGGAAAGCACGTTAAAAAAAAATGCAAGTAGAAAAATACTGGAAAAGGTCATAAATATGAGTCAATTGTCAAGCATCTGAATTTTAATCACGTGACCCATGTGGGGATGTTGCAACGGTCCTGTGAAAAACGGTCGCATGTCACTATCATAGGTCATTTTACCGACCACGGAAGGACGAAAGGCTCAGTTAGCCTTGAGCCGGTCAGGATTGGCAGAATTAGCCTGCAATATTGCATCCTAACCACTGGGAAGGAAGGAAGGAAGGAAGGAAGGAAGGAAGGAAGGAAGGAAGGAAGGAAGGAAGGAAGGGTGGGTCAGCCTTGAGCTGGTCAGGATTGAACTGCTGGCAGTTGGCAGAATTAGCCTGCAATATTGCATTCTAACCACTGGGAAGGAAGGAAGGAAGGAAGGAAGGAAGGAAGGAAGGAAGGAAGGAAGGAAGGAAGGAAGGAAGGAAGGAAGGATCAGCCTTGAGCTGGTCAGGATTGAACTGTTGGCAGTTGGCAGAATTAGCCTGCAATATTGCATTCTAACCACTGGGAAGGAAGGAAGGAAGGAAGGAAGGAAGGAAGGAAGGAAGGAAGGAAGGAAGGAAGGAAAGGTCAGCCTTGAGCCGGTCAGGATCGAACTGCCGGCAGTCAGCAGAATTATCCTGCAGTACCACATTCTGACCACTGCGCCACCACGGCTGGCCTCTAACCCTGACAGCAATGACAGCCTCACTCCAGCGTTCATTTACAAAAAAAATTTATTGACCATCTTCTTTGATCTCTTTGCATGTCTTCTGAAGGTCCAAAGATGCAACTTCCTCGCGGACGGGCATGAGTCCCGAGGCTTCTTTTTTTTTAGGCGCCAGAACAGCTGAAAGGAGCCGGTCCATTCTGAACCGACCTCTGTTCCGCCTCGCAAGGCAGGTTTTTCCCGGGTCCTTTCGTAGGGTTGAGAGCATGCTGGAACCCGACGGCGTATTTCTGCAGGTCTCTGTTGAGCCAATTGGTCACGTCTCCTTTCTCGCAGGAGCTTTGCTTGAAAAAACACACGGAGCCTTCGGTGTTGGACAAGCCCTTCTTCTCGTCACGGATGACCACGATCTCCCTCTCCCCTAGATCGATTCCATCCGGAGCCTCGATGCCACCGAGCTCCCCGGAAGCGGACAGCGAATCCCGGCCTTGATCCTTGGCGTTCAGGCTGGAGACGTCGACGAAACAAACCAGCTTCCGTTGCTTGTCGGTTTGGACTTTGTCATCAAACAGGCTGACTTTGCAGAGGCCGGCTGGGCAATGCATCCAGTCGATGTCCGGCGACATCATGGTTACCGGGACCATGTATTCGGTGTTGGGGCACTCTTTGTGCGGAAGGTTGGCCATGATTCTGCGAGACTGAAAGACAGGTGTGTCAGCCTCTTTTAACTTCCCATGCTCTTCTGCTGCCAAGGGACAGTGGGCAAGGGCAGGGAGGGGTCCAGCTGTTGTGACATCATAAAGCAGGTGAGACACACAGGTGACAGCCCAGCTTGTAGGAGAAGAGCAAGCAGAGGTGGGGAGGGGAGGAGTTAAATGCGCTATTAGCTTGGAGTCTCAAAGGTGCTTTTTCTTCCCCCCCCAGAGGCCACTGGACTTTTTTTTTTTTTTTTCCTTTTGAAGACGTTTCGCTTCTCACCCAAGAAGATTCTTCAGTTCTGACCGGATGGAGGAGAACGGAAGCATTGATATTCCTTGCAAGACCGCTTGGGAACGGTCAATAACTCACTTTTTTCCAATGCTGTTGTAACTTCCAACGGTCGCTAAGCGAACTGTTGTTAAGTGGAGTGCATTAATACAAATAAATGGCACGAATCGAAATGTATTAGTGCATTAATTTACTTAATAAACGTGTTGCAGGAACTCAGCTTTGATTAACATAGGATAGAAGGCAATATACCAAGCTTTAAAAAGGGCTAATTCTTATTGTTGTGTGTGTGTGTATAAATAGCTCTATCTCTATCTATCTATCTATCCATCTATCTCCTATCTATCTATCACCTATCATCTATATTTATCATCATCTGTCTTGTATCATCTTATCTACCTTATATCATTCATCTATCTTCCTATCATCCATCTATCTATCATCTTTATCTATATTTATCTATCATCATCTGTCTGTCTTGTATCATCTTATCTACCTTATCTCATCCATCCATCTATCTATCCATCTATCATCTGTCTTATATCATCTTATCTACCTTATATCATTCTTCCTATCTTCCTATCTATCTCCTATCATCTATATCTATATCTATCATCTGTATCATCTTATCTATCTTATATCATTCATCTATCTTTCTATCATCCATCTATATACCTATCTATCATCTATATCTATATTTATCTATCATCATCTGTCTGTCTTGTATCATCTTATCTATCTTATCTCATCTATCCATCTATCATCTATATTTATCTATCATTTGTCTTATATCATCTTATCTACCTTATATCATTCTTCCTATCTTCCTATCTATCTCCTATCTATCATCTATATCTATATTTATCTATCATCTGTCTTGTATCATCTTATCTACCTTATATCATTCATCTATCTTCCTATCATCTATATCTATTATTTATTTATTTATTTATTTCAGATTTCTATATTTATCATCATCTGTTTGTCTTATATCTTATATATATATATATATATATATATATAATATATATATTATATGTATGTATTTATGTATGTATTCTTTTATTCTTTTTAACACTGTAAGCTGGCCAGAGTCATTTCAAGGTGAGACAGGCAGCTAATAATAATTATTCGTTTATATTATTCATTTATTAGTTCTAAATAATAATGACAGAACATTCAGGATCCATTTTCGCCGGAGCCCTGCACTGCCTGGCTTGGTTTTTGCCTTAACGTGTGCATGCTTGTGCACTCCTGCTTGAGCAAGGGGGGGTTGGACTAGATGACCTTTTAAGGTCCTCTCCTGTCCTCTCCTCCCTGCTGGCAAACCATTCGTCACGACGGCTCCCTATGGTTTGGTGAACACCCGGATCCACCAGTTCAGGAAAAAAAAAAAAAAAGCAAGAAAAAAAAAAAAAGCATCCGAACACGCAACACACGTCGTGCGAACGCAGCCTGCCACGCGGGACTTTCGTGGGACACGTGACCTCCCCCGCCCGCCCCTCCCCTTTGACCGTTGGGCTCGCTTGGCCACGCCCCAGAGACGCGTCAGCAGCACGCGGGCCACGCACGCACGCACGCGGGCTCGCGCGCCCTCTCCCCCCCTCGGTGACGTCACCCACGCCGGGGATTGGCGGAGAGCGCGGATGACGCGATCTGCCGGTGGGAGGAGCTGAGAGGGAGGGGCGGGGCGAAGACTGGGGCGGGGCTTTAAGCCCCGTTCAAACGCCGATGGCGGGAGCGGCTAGGCGGGTCGTCGCGGCGGGCGGTCGCTGAAGGAGCTCGGGGGTCCTCGCTTCCGAGGAGGCGGCGGACGCTGGGAGCTGGGCACTGGGCGCTGGGAGCGAGTAAGCCTCCGTTGAGGGAAGCGCGGGGCCGCGTGGTGCTGCCCAGCCCAAGGGGGCTCTCTGCACATGCTCAGAGGTGCTGCTTTCCGCTTTTCCCGCATGGAATAAGCCCTATTCTATTGGAAATGCAATAGAATGCAGAAAACCCCAGTTCTCAGGTGTCATGAGCCAACAGAACAACAGAATAGAGTTGGGAGGGACCTTGGGAGGTCATCTAGTCCAGCCCCACTGCTTTGCCCCAGGAGTGGCTGTCCAGCCCCTCCTTCACTTTTAACGACTGCAAGGAATTCACTCGCTTAACGACGGTGGAGGGGAAAAGGTGGTAAAAATGGGGCCGCTTCACAAATGTCTCACTTAGCAGCCTAAAATCCTGGGGCTGGTTTGTGGTCGTAAGTTGAGGACGACCTGTATAAATCCGTGAAGAATTGGACACCGTAATAATTGGTTCAGTCCATATTAGAGGGTGGGGAAAGCCTGTTCTGATATCGTTAGCTCATAACTCTGCATTAGGATTTATGATCTCTGGCTTTGCTGTTGTAAGTGTGTACACTGAGAGCTTATGCACGGGAGGCAAATTCCTTGTGTGTTCAATCACACTTGGCCATGAAGACTACTCTACTCTACCCTACCCTACCCTACCCTCTATTCTCTACTTTCTTCTTGTTTCTGTTCTGTTCTCCCCTTCCTTCCTTCTCTACTTCTTTCTTGTTTCTGTTCTCCCTTCCTTCCCTACTTCTTTCTTCTGTTCTCCCTTCCTTCCCTACGTCTTTCTTCTGTTCTCCCTTCCTTCTCTACTTCTTTCTTCTGTTCTCCCTTCCTTCCTTCCCTACTTCTTTCTTCTGTTCTCCCTTCCTTCTCTACTTCTTTCTTCTGTTCTCCCTCCTCTACTTCTTTCTTGTTTCTGTTCTCCCTTCCTTCCTTCCCTACTTCTGTCTTCTGTTCTCCCTTCCTTCCTTCCCTACTTCTTTCTTCTGTTCTCCCTTCCTTCCTTCTCTACTTCTTTCTTCTGTTCTCCCTTCCTTACTTCTTTCTTGTTTCTGTTCTCCCTTCCTTCCTTCCCTACTTCTGTCTTCTGTTCTCCCTTCCTTCCTTCCCTACTTCTGTCTTCTGTTCTCCCTTCCTTCCTTCTCTACTTCTTTCTTCTGTTCTCCCTTCCTTACTTCTTTCTTGTTTCTGTTCTCCCTTCCTTCCTTTCCTACTTCTTTCTTCTGTTCTCCCTTCCTTCCCTACTTCTTTCTTCTGTTTTCCCTTCTTTCCTTCCCTACTTCTTTCTTCTGTTCTCCCTTCCTTCCTTCTCTACTTCCATCTTGTTTCTGTTCTGTTCTCCCCTTCCCTCCCCTCTATTCCATTTGTTTACTTTTCACATACTCATGATGTTTGTTTTGGATTATTTTCCTTGTTACTGTTTGTTTTGCTCTTGTATCTTGCCTTGAATAGGCTGGGTTTGGAATGGGTTATAAATATCCTCAAATAAGGCACCTCTTTGTTTTGTTTCATCACATGTACCCCTCCCATACGGGTAGTCCTTGACTTACAACCTGGAACTAAGGAGAAATTTCCTGACAGTTAGAACAATGAATCAGTGGAACAACTTGCCTCCAGAAATTGTGAATGCTCCAACACTGGAAGTTTTTAAGAAGAGATTGGACAGCCATTTATTTATTTATTTATTTATTTATTATTTATTTATTTATTCATTCATTCATTCAATTTCTATACCGCCCTTCTCCTGAAGGACTCAGGGCGGTGAACAGTTAAAATAACATACATATAAAGTGTGATCGGTTAAGAATTTTCAACATAAAGATTTAGGAAAATTAGAAGAGATTTATGCCAGCCCGGTTTGGTGAAATAGAAAGGTCTTAAGTGCACGACGGAAAGTACGAAGATCTGGGATCATTCGTATCCCTGGGGGTAACCTGTTCCAAAGGGTAGGTTATTTGTCTGAAAAGGTATAGGCCAGGGTTTCCTGCCTGAGCAGGGGGTTGGACTAGAGGACCTCCAAGGTCCCTTCCAACTTTTCTCTTTTCCTCTCCTCTCCCCTCCCCTCCCTTCCCTTTCCTTCCAGCCCATTCCACTCCACTCCACTCCACACCAAAGTAGAGTAACTTTAGTCTATTATTCTATTCCACTCCACTCCACTCCATTCCATTCCATTCTAATTTTATTTTTTTGGATGGCGCAGGAGGCCCATAACTTCCCCATCTTCCTTGGTCAAGGAAAGGGAGCATCTTCACCCCAGCAGCGGAAAAAACTGGGGAGGTTGATTGTCATCGCAACGACTGTCCCAGCGTTGCTACCAGCTGCCTTAAAACCATCATTTCTCTCTCTCTCTCTCTCTGTCTCTGACATCTTGCTAATGGCTGATCCGTCAGACCAGAGGGAACAAGAAAGAACGGGGCCAGGAAAGCCACTTGTGGTTTAAAGTCAGGGTTTGATAACTTTTATGTCCCTTCTGAGCGTCAAACCGTGGAAGCAAGGATCGCATTCATCCCTGACAACCGAGTGATGTCTTTCTTCAGCCGAGCTCTTTGAGCTGGGAGGAAAATCATTTTAGCGATCATTTTTTTTTCCTTGGGGGGGACTTTAAACGGTTGTGCATTACCATTGGATTGCTGGTTGCCTTATGGGCCTGAGAGGAGCGATTATAAACTGATATATTCAATAATAAGATTCCTTGGAGTTGTTGCCTATTAATCAAACAATATCGTTTTTGAAATCTTTATTTTCAGTGTATGCTGGCTGAGTTGCCTTTTAGTTGTTTTTTTTTTATCTGCCTTCATTATTTTTATAAATAACTCAAGGTGAACACCTACAATAATCCTTCCTTCACTGTTTTCCCCACAACAACAACCAACCTGTGAGGTGCCTGAGAATAGAGTAGAATAGAAGAGGAAGAGGAATAGGAAGAGAAGAGAAGAGAAGAGAAGAGAAGAGAAGAGAAGAGAAGAGAATAGGAGAAAGAAGGAATGAGAGAAGAGAAAAAATAAGAGGAAAGAGAATAGGAAAGAGAATAGAATAAAATATAGAATGGAATGGAGAATGGAATGGAGAATAGAATGGAATAGAATAGGAATACAGACAATGGAATGGAATAGTAGAATAGAATAGAATAGAGAATAGGAATAGAATGGAATAGAATAGAATAGGAGAAAGAAGGAATGAGAGCAGAGAGAAGAGGAGGAAAGAATAGAATAGAATATAGAATGGAATGGAGAATAGAATAGAATAGAATAGGAATACAGACAGTGGAGTGGAATGGAATAGAATAGAATAGAATAGAATAGAATAGAATAGAATAAAATAGAATAGAATAGAATAGAATAGAATAGAATAGAATAGAATAACAGAGTTGGAAGGGACCTTGGAGGTCTTCTAGTCCAACCCCCTGCTTAGGCAGGAAACCCTACACCACTTCAGATAAATTGTTATCCAATCACCTCTTTAAAACTTCCAGCGTTGGAACATTTACAACTTCTGGTGGCAAGCTGTTCCAGTGGTTAATTGTTCTCACTGTCAGGATATTTCTCCTTAGTTCTAAATTGCTTCTCTCCTTGATTAGTTTCCACCCATTGCTTCTTGTCCTGCCCTCAGGTGCTTTGGAGAATAGCTCGACTCCCTCTTCTTTGGGGCAGCCCCTGAGATATTGGAAGACTTCTATCATCCTCCTTTTCATCAGACTAGCCATGCCCAGTTCCTGCAACCGTTCATTGTATGTTTTAGCCTCCAGTCCCCTCATCCACTTCGTTGCTCTCTCTGCATTCTTTTTTAGAGTCTCCACATCTTTTTTACGTCATGGCGACCAAAACTGAATGCAGAATGCAGAATGACTGGCTCAAAGTCACTTAGCCACTTCCACGCCTAAGGTGGAAGTGGCTACCTTGGTGCCTTAACTATTAGACCAAACCGCTTTTAAAACGATTAAAAGCAGAATGTAAGAAGGTTTCCAGAACTAAAAGAGCCAACAATCTTACATCTTCTTTTTGGTGTGTTGTTAATCCTTCTAATAGAGATTTTGTACTACAGGTTCTATCTAAGCGGGGCTGGTTTTTTTTGCAGATAACGATGCTAAAATTTAAATATGCAACACCCCATTCAGCAGAACTGGGCACAATGGACTCTATTGCCAGCCGGGCTTCTCGCCTTAACCTGCTGCTTCAGGTAACTTTGCTTGTGAATTGGTTTCCTATTTGACCTGTCCTCTTTGAGTCCGACTCACCACTTCATGTGGCAGGCTGTTCCGTTGGCTGACAAGTTAATGCAGTCGTGGAACATCTTTCCGACCTCTAGCTTGAACATAATTCCTTATTGTTTCAACCGATTGGCTTTGACCTAGGCACTCAGGCGTCGGTAAAAACTAACCCTGCTTAAAAAAAAACTCCACTATTTGGTTTCCAATTAGACTATTATGTTGTGACCGAGGCTTACCGAGTCATTACAAGACACAATTAGTCCCAAACAAACCTATTTTATTGTAACAGCTGAGAATTACGTTCATTCCCTGCTGAGTCCCAATTAGTTGCAAAACAAGTCCTTCGGAAGAGGTCCTTCGGGATAATCACCAACCTTTATCTTTTTTGACATCCTGCCAGAGGCCTTTCTTGGCAAAGCCCCACGGAGTTCAGAAACAAACAAGAGATGCCGACTGGAAACAGAGTTAGCAACCTTGCTTTCCTGCAAAAGGCCCCCAAAGTGCCTTTGTTTCGGAGCTGCCAGCTCCGCAGGCTGCTGACGGACCACAACACTCCCCGTGGGAAGGAGGATGGGAGTTGTAGTTCAGCAGCAAGCCACATATCCGAGAAGGCGTCAAGGCGACAACACGGTCGGGGTGACCTCGCAGCACAAGAGCCTGCCCTTACCTAGTGGCACCTTGACGTCTGATGCCTACATTGGAATTGCAGATTGGGCATCGGGATGCGTTTTCCATCCCTTGCTCCCTTCCCCTTCCCCAAATTTTCCTGTAAATTTTCCCGTAGATCCCAAAATTTTCCTGTAAAAGTGAAAAAGAAATTGCCTATCAGGGGTGGGGCTTCAAAAATTTTAGCAAGGGGTTCTCTGCCCAGTTGCTGGGTGGGTGTGGCCATGGTGGGTGTGGCCATGGTGGGTGTGGCCTAGTCAGCCTCCTACACCATGGCTCGGGGGGGGGGTGTTTTTGCCTTCCCTGGGCTCCGGAGGCTTTTGTCGAGCCTCCGGGAGGGTGAAAACGGCCTCCCCAGGCTCCGGAGGCCCTTTGGAGGCCGGAAACTGGCCTTCCCGAACTTGTGATAGGTCCGTTTTTCACCCTCCCCGAGCCTCCGCACGCGCTCCTCACTTACCTGTATCCAAAACAGCCGCGTGGGGATTCCTGGGAGAGGCCGGGCGTGGTGGGTGGGGCCAGCCGGGAGTGGGATTTGGGGGTTCTCCGAACTGCACAGAATCTTAGCTAGAGGTTCTCCCGAACCCCTGCGAACCCCCAGCAGCCCCACCCCTGGCTATTATATACCCCTGCAGTGACCCGGTGTACTGCATAACACGTTCCTAAAATAGGACCGTTTACGAATTGTGGTATAAATACGACTCTTCTGTTCCTGTTTCACTAAGAGCTGTTTTTGTTTTCAGGGGAAGTTCCCGTCCCTGGCACAACAGCAGATGTCTCCGTTCTCAAGAGAAGGCATTCTCGACTCCCTTATGGTGCTGTATGAGGAAGGCAGAAGTCCTCTGCGGATGGAAACCAAACACGCGGGCAATTTTTTCAAGAAGCGTATGTCTTGTTCACTTCCTCTTAAGAGCTTCTGTCAAATCCTTTACCGAGACTGTATTAACTATTCTTCTTCTCTTCCTTACTAGTATCTCTCTCTTCCCACTTAACGACTATAACCAGGTTGCTTGTATCTTTCAATTTATATTGGTTTTATTTGTTTCCTACTACGATTTGATAAGCTGATTAGTAGGGCCACATCAAGGCTGTGGTTGACCTCGGGGAGCCGGGGTGGACGTGGCCAGCTCGACGTCACTCGTGTCGGGGGTACCTGTGGTGGCCAAGTGCTAAAACAGGACTTCCCTCAGACCCTTCCTCCCTCTCATTATAACCTTCCTTCCTTCCTTCCTTCCTTCCTTCCTTCCTTCCTTCCTTCCTTCCTTCCTTCCTTCCTTTGTCTTATTTTCTCTTTATTTCTTTCAATTTTTCTTTCTTAATCCTTCCTTCCTTTGTCTTATTTTCTCTTTATTTCTTTCAATTTTTCTCCTCTCTTAATCCTTCCTCCTTTCATCCTTTGTTTTATTTCCTCTTTATTTCTTTCAGTTTTTCTCTTCTCTTAATCTTTCCTTCCTTCCTTCCTCCTTCCTTCCTTTGTCTTATTTTTATTTCTTTCAATTTTTCTCCTCACTTAATCCTTCCTTCCTTCCTTCCTTTGTCTTATTTTCTCTTTATTTCTTTCAATTTTTCTCCTCTTAATCCTTCCTTCCTTTGTCTTATTTTCTCTTTATTTCTTTCAATTTTTCTCCTCTCTTAATCCTTCTTTCCTTCCTTCCTTGGTCTTATTTTCTCTTTATTTCTTTCAATTTTTCTCTTCTCTTAATCCTTCCTTCCTTCCTTCCTTCCTTTTCCTTCCCTCTTCATTCTCTTTTCTTCTTCCTTCCCCTCTCCCCTTCTTTTACTTTCCTTGCTTCTCTTCCCATCTGTTTCTTTGTCTTTCCTCTTTTCCTTTTCTCCTTTCCTGTGCCTTCCTGGGTGCTTAAATGCAAAAGGGGAAACATTTCTCCTTTTGTTGTGTACTTAATTTGTTTTGCTAGCCCTCTGCCAGAGAAAAGTGCGGCCCTCCCGGGCTCCATTTTCTCTGGCAGAGGCACCGCGGACCGGTTCTTCACCGTTTCCAGAGTGGCACCGCAGGCCAGATCTAAGCACCCCGTGGCCCAGATCTGGGCCCCGGACCTTCAGTTTGACACCCCTGACATAAAGGATATAAAAGCAGTACTACGGGTGAAAACAGGATTGATTCGGTAAAATTCAACCCAGGCAACGAATGCAGTCTTTCTCAGCCTCTGCTGGCTGGGGAATTCTGGGAATTGAAGTCCACGCATCTTAGAGCTGTCGAAGTCAAGAAACACTTACAAGTTGACTTGTTCCTTCTTCGCCACCACTTCCCCTGCCTTCCTGATCTTCTGCAGATTCAGATTCAATAACGGAGTTCCGGGAACTTCAACCCAGCCTGAAAGATTTTGAAATCCGGAGTCCGATAGGATGCGGCCGTTTTGCCGACATCCAGGTGGTGAAAGAGAAGGCGACCGGTGACATTTACGCCATGAAGGTGATGAGCAAGGAGGCACTGCTGGCACAAGAGCAGGTACACCCCTGTTCGGTGGGAGGATTTTCTAACCGCAGAGGTTTAATAGCCGTTGCAGGAAATTTGCAAATCCAGTCCTTGGCGTCTCCCTAGGGTACCTTTCAAAAGTACAGACGGGCTTGATATAAAATGTTCTGTTTTGTCCTAGGACAGAAGGGAGGATTGAGGGGAGGGGGGGGGATCAGCTGCGACACTCTGGCAAAAGTTGCATTGTGTCAATGCAGCCCAAGGCTTCTGTATGTGTCCTGATTTTCCAAACTCTTGTAACCCAAGTAGGTAGTAATCGACGCAAACAGTTCCAAAACAAACAGACTTTATTAGAACAGCTGAGAATTAACTCATTCTCAGCGTAGTCCAAACTAAATGAAAGCAAATTCTTCATAACATAAATTCTTCAGTCTAATCACCAACCTTGGTATAATTAGGCAAACTGCCAAAGGCTTCGCTCAAAAGCAGAAGACGCCGACAAGAGATAAGTGCAGCAAGACTATCAACGTTGTTTTCCGGCAAAGAGGCCAAGAGCCGTTGCTGGTCTTTTAAGCCTTATAGGAGGGGCCAATCATCTCTTGGCCTTACTCCCTAGTCGTCCTTTTTGCTTTATCTGCTCCTGCCTTCTGGCAGCTCTTCTCATACGTGCACTAGGAACAGGCTCCTCCTGTTCCTCTGCCTCTCTGATGTCAGCCTCTGGAGGCTCTGAAGTCTGCATATCGCTCCCCGATGGCCCTGGCCCCATCTCTGCCTCCGACGCAGAGCCCTCATCCGGGCCTTCCCCAGCCTCCAGGACTGGCCCCTGTTCTTCCTCAGCCTCATCGCTCTCCAACTCCGCTGCCAGCTTCACAGGCTGCGGGCGGACCACAACACAAATCCTTCCAAAAGGGGCAAAACCCTTTTGTTAGGACTGAGGAGTGTATTTAGCCGTGTTACCCCATTTCCCCCAAAATAAGACATCCCCTGATAATAAGCCCAATCAAGGCTTTTGAGCGCATGGCAATAAGGCCAAGCGCTTATTTCAGGGTTCAAAAAAAATATATAAGGCAGGGTCTTATTTTTGGGGAAACATGGTAGTAGCAAACTCTCAAATCTCTTACACTCGCAGGGGCTAGAAACTTTGTTTTTCATCAGTTGGAAAATTGAGAGCTCTTTAAATGGAATATTAGTAAAGGTAAAGGTTCCCCTCGCACATACGTGCTAGTCGTTCCCGACTCTAGGGGGCGGTGCTCATCTCCGTTTCAAAGCCGAAGAGCCAGCACTGTCCGAAGAAGAAGTCTCCGTGGTCATGTGGCCGGCATGACTCAACACCAAAGGCGCACGGAACGCTGTTACCTTCCCACCAAAGGTGGTCCCTATTTTTCTACTTGCATTTTTTAATGTGCTTTCGAACTGCTAGGTTGGCAGAAGCTGGAACAAGTAACGGGAGCTCACTCTGTTACGCGGCACTTGGGATTCGAACCGCTGAACTGCCGACCTTTCGATCGACAAGCTCAGCGTCTTAGCCACTGAGCCACCGCGTCCCCAAATGGAATATTAGCCCTAAACCATCTCTAGCTTGTGATCTGCAGGATTGTTTCTGATGCAAACTCCAAAATTCAAAATTATATCCATGTTTCCCCCTCCTCCCCCGGACCGTTGATGAATTTAATGATTTTGTTCTTTTAAAAAAAATAATGGTTTAGGTCTTCTTTGAGGAAGAGAGAAATATACTCTCCCAGAATGCCAGTCCTTGGATTCCTCGTCTTCACTATGCATTCCAGGATCAAAAGAATCTTTACTTGGTAAGGTTTGTAGGGTTTGCAAACTCATTGTAGCTTTGTAGGGTTTAGGTATCTAAGTTGGCTGTTAGACCGAGCTCAGTGGTGGGCTGCAACCGGTTTAAGCCTAACACGTTTACACTGCAGCATTCAAAATACAACCAGTTGAAGCTCAGCTGTTTACCTTCTAAGGCAGCCTGGTTAAGTAGAACAGCGGAAGCACGGAAATCAGCTGTGTCGCGTGAATCAGCTGAGTCAGAAAGAAGGAAATACAGGACAGGATAAGGCGGGTGGGGATGGGCGGGGCCAGCTGATGGTCGGAACTACCGATTCGCCCGAACCGGTCTGAACCGGCAATAGCCCACCACTGACTTAGCTGAGTTGTGCTATGCTGGCTTCAGAGCAGTTTCTAGAAGGAAATTAGCATAGATATTAAACTGAAGGTGAGAGTTTATGGAGCACGAAGAGCAGATAATCTGCATATTTCAAATACGTCCATCTTTAAAACTTGTTACGTGCTAGTTTTTTTTTCTTTTTTTCTTTTTTTGGAAAAGGGGCTATTCGAAATCTTTCAGGCCTGTGTTGGTAATACGTACCAACGTTTCTTCCGTGGCCAATGAATGGCCTTGTGTAGATTAATGATGACCTCACGATAGCATTGAGTACTTTAAAAAGTACAAAGTGTAACGCTCGGCGTACGAGCCCAACTGAGCCCAGAATTTTACGTTGCTGAGGGAGACGTTCGTTGAGCGAGTGTGCCTCATTTTACGACTTTTCTTGTCACGGGTTGTTAAGTGAATCACCGCGGTGGTTCAGTTAGTCACACGCTTGTGAAGTGAATCAGGCTTCTCTCTTGACTTGGGATTATCAGAAGATTGGAAAAAGTGATCTCACGTGGCCCTGGGTACACGGCCACCGTCATAAATTCAGGCCAGTTGACAAGGGGTGCTGCGGTTGTATGTGTGAAAAACGGTCCTAAGTCCCTGTTTTCAGGGCTGTCGTAACTTCGAACGGTCACTAAACGAACTGTTGTAAATCGAGGTCTACCTGTAATCATCATCATCACCTTTTAACGATCCCATAATCCCTTGAGGGGTGGAGTCTGGGCAACTGAATGGAGCTGAGTGTTTTACTGGCCGGATGCCTTTCTTGTTGCCAGTGCGGAGTTTTTTTCCGGCAGATATATTCTCATGGTGCCCAGAAAGAGAAATATCTGCCTCTACCTAGGATCGATCTCACAGCCTCTTGAGTTTGAGGCGAGAGGTCCACCTCTAGGCCGCCGCACCACTCAAGGACTACCTGTAACGAGTGGAGAAAACTTTTTAAGTGCGTTAGAAGGAAAAATAGAGGCGTATATGTATCCGCGTCATCTTATCCACCTACCTACCTACTTCAGGAAGTGTGATATAGTGGTTAAGGCTGGAAACCAGGAGACTGTGAGTTCTAGTCCTGCCTTAAGCACAAAGCCAGCTGGGTGACTTTGGGCCAGTCCCTCTCTCTCTCCGCGTAGGAGGTAGCAGGCGAGGGCAATCCATTTCCAAAAATGTTGCCAAGGAAACTGCAGGGACATGTCCAGGCAGTCGCTAAGAGCCAAGACTGCCTCAAAAGCAAAAAAATAAAATAAAATGTATATTTGTGTGTATATTCCTCCCTTTGTTACGGAGGTTGCAACCTTAGACAGGGAGAGCAAAAAAGGGTAAGAGTAAATAGAAATTCTCATTATGCAATGCAATTCCCTATGCATGTATCACAATAGATGAAATTACCAGTTCTAGGGGGGAAAAAAAATTCTCGGAAAGGATCTTTTCAGGCAGAATCAAACTTTTGGTTTTGTGTTTTACCGGCAGTGTGGAATTTTTCACCTGCGGAGGCGCTGGGCGAGGGGGTTCGCGGCCTTTCCAATGTAAAAAAAAAAAAAAAAACAACCACACAATTTTCATCCGTGTATTAAAAACTAGAACTATGATTCTGAGGAACCCCACGTTTTCCTGAATCGTGATGGATATCGAATTGATTGCACGCCGAGCCACAAAGTAGTTACTTTGGCTTTCACTTGTGTTGAGTCAAATTGTGTGTGTGTACACACACGTATGTATGTGTCACGGTTCCAGGTAATAGACCAGAGGTGAAATCCAGCAGGTTCAGACCAGACTGGAGAACCGGTAGCGGAAAGTTTGAGCAGTTTGGAGAATTGGCAAATACAACTTCTGGCTGGCCCCAAAGTGGGGTGGGAATGGAGATTTTGCAATATCAAAATCTTTTATTTACATGTAATAAAAATGCAGAAAGTACTTTTTAATTTTTCAAGAGGCTGCATCGTCTTGAATACAACTAACTTCACAATTTTTACTCCCCTCGCTATGTGTGCCTGATTACGACGTGAAGGTTATGGATTATGAGCCGGGAGGAGATCTACTCTCGTTCTTAAACAGATACGAAGATCAACTGGATGAAAGCGCCATAGAGTTTTATCTAGCAGAAATAGTTTTGGCCATTCACAGCGTCCATCAAATGGGTTATGTGCATCGGTGAGTTTTTCAGTTTAACATCTGTATACCTAACCAAACGTCAGAGAGGCAGTTTGGACTAATGGTTAAGGCACCAAGCTAGAAAGCGGGAGACTGTGAATTCTAGTCCTGCTTTAGGCATGAAAGCCAGCTGGTGACTTGGGCCAATCAGCAGGAGTCTGTGACTTCTAGTCCCGCCTTAGGCATGAAAGCCAGTTGGTGACTTTGGGCCAATCAGCAGGAGGCTGGGAGTTCTAGTTCCACCTTAGGCATGAAAGCCAGCTGGTGACTTTGGGCCAATCACCAGGAGGCTGGGAGTTCTAGTTCCACCTTAGGCATGAAAGCCAGCTGGTGACTTTGGGCCAGTCACCAGGAGTCTGTGAATTCTAGTCCTGCCTTAGGCATGAAAGCCAGCTGGTGACTTTGGGCGAATCACCAGGTGTCTGGGAGTTCTAGTTTCACCTTACACATGAAAGCCAGCTGGTGGCTTTGGGCCAGTCACCAGGAGTCTGTGAGTTCTAGTCCCGCCTTAGGCATGAAAGTCAGCTGGGTGACTTTGGACCAGTCCCTCTCTCTCAGCCCAACCCACCTCAAAAGGTTGTTGTTATGGGTAAAACAGGAGGAAGAAGGAGTATTAGATAACATTCACCGCCTTGAGTTATTTGTAAAAATAAGGCGGGATATAAAATAAATTTAAAAATAACACATTCCTTCATTTTTGGAGACCCAGAATGGTAGAATAAAGTTTGAATAAGAAGTATGAACAATGCAAAAGCTACTGAAGATGATATGGTCCCCTCTGAGCCATATTTACAATTTTTAGCCTTTGAGTGGGGTCGAACCATTCTGGGGAGAGTATAAATACCGTATTTTTCGGACTATAAGACACCCCTGGCTATAAGATGTACCTAAATTTAGAAGAAGAAAACAAAACAAAAAAAAGTTTTTGGCCTCTGCGCACCCCATTTTTGGCCCTTTTCTAGCCTTGTTTCGGCCCGTTTTCAGGGCTTTTTTCAGCCCGTTTTCAAGGCTTTTTTTGGCTTGTTTTTGAGGCATTTTTCGGTCTGTTTTTGAGGCATTTTTCAGCCCGTTTTTTAGGCTTTCTTCGGCCCGTTTTTAGGGTTTTATTTTGGCCCATTTTTTGGACTTTTTCGGCCCTTTTTTGCGGCATTTTTTCGGCCCGTTTTTGAGGCATTATTCAGCCTGTTTTTGAAGCTTTTTTCGGCCCGCTTTTTGAAAAAATGGGCCTGAAAAAGGCCTGAAAACGGGGTGCAGAGGCCAAAAAACGGCCAGCAGAGCTTCGGCAATATTCAGTCTTTAAGACGCATAGACATTTTCACCCCCTTTTGGGAGACAAAAAAGCGTGTCTTAATAGTCTGAAAAATACAGTACTTCTGATTTAGTTTACACATAGAACTAAGTTTTTAATATGGTTACGGTTGTACGAACCCAGCTGGCTTCTGATAAAATGTAGTAGGAAATTGTTCTGAAGATTAGGAAGCCTCTTTTAAAAAAAAAAAAAAAAAAAAATTACTTAGCCTTGTAATGGTTTCAGCAGCGTGATGGGGCAAGCAATTTTAATTTCAGAAAGAGAGTTTTATTGATTCCTGCTTTACCCTCTTTATTCCTTTACAGAGATGTTAAGCCAGAGAATATCCTCATTGACAGAACAGGGCATATCAAGTTGGTGGATTTTGGGTCTGCTGCCAAAATGACAGTGGATAAAACGGTAATAAATATTTTTTTGAAATGGGGAAATTAAAGATTGACGTTTAATCTTGGATAGTGCCCTCCATTGCAATTTGTATCACAGAGTTACACAGATGACGGGTGACGATCTCAGGGAAAAGCGACGGGGCCAAATTTCTTGAAACAAGCATCTGCCTGATACTCCGATTAAGCCATGGCTACGGTCAAACACTGTATTGTTTGGGCAGTGACTCTTAACACGATGCTAGATCACAGCCCCTGGATACTCAACCAGCATTGCCGGGGATTATAGATGATAGTTTGTCAGGCTTAAAATCAAGAGTGACGCGTGGTGATTCTTCCAAGCTGAGTTCATTGTTTCACTCTTATAGATAAAATCTTGCCAGATTGAGGGTTGTACTATCTGCATATACTCTGGGAACTCTTAAGGAGGAGCCGTCTTCACCCTCTTTCTCTCACACCTGATATCTGGGCTAAGTTGCCTCTTCCTTCTCTGGAATGGAATGGAATTCTTCAGCCTCCAAGTGCGGACTTCAACTCCCAGGATTCCTCAGTTACCATGTGTCAGGCCCCAAACCAAGAATGACGCATAGTGATTTTTCCAAACCCGAGTTCTTTATTGTTTCACACCTATAGATAGAATCTTGCCAGACTGAGTACAGTATACTCTGTGAACTCTTGGGAAGGGACTGTATTCATCTCCTTTCTCATACATAATATCCAGGCTGAGTTGTCTCTTCCTCCTCTGGAATCTTCCCTCTTGAGGACCCACCTCCTTAATACATTCACATCACATCATGTGTGGACTTCAACTCCCAGAATTCCTCAGCCACCATGTGTCAGGCTCGAAATTCAAGAATGACACGTGATTCTTTCAAGCTGAGTTTTTTTGCTGTTGTTGTATCACACCAACAGACAAAATCTTGCCAGATTGAAGACTCTACCACCTGCATCTACAATATATTCTGGGAACTCTTGAGGAGGAACTGTCTCCACCCTCTTTCTCTCACACCAGATATTTGAGTTGCCTCTTACTATTCTAGAATGCCTCCCCTCCCTCCTAGGGATCCACCTCCCTATTGCACTCCATCATGTCTTACAGTCAGGTAGCATCCGACATATCATCTTTTAATGACCCCATAATCCCTTGCGGGGTGGAGTCTGGGCAACTGAATGGAGCTGAGTGTTTACTGGCCAGATGCCCTTCCTGTCGCCAATGCGGAGGTTTTTTTTCCCAACAGATATATTCTCATTGTACCTAGAGAGAGGAAATATCTCCCTCTGCCTAGCATCCCACATATATAGGTTGGGAATTTCTTGGTTCGGTGCACTACAGTAACAATAACAGAGTTGGAAGGGACCTTGGAGGTCATCTAGTCCAACCCCCTGCTCACACAGGAGACCTATGCTAGGGATTCGAACCGCCGAACTGCCGACCTTTCTGATTGACAAGCTCAGCGTCTTAGCCACTGAGCCACCTAGCCAGGCAAATGAGCCCCCTATACTCTTTCTTTCCCTTTCTCTTATTAGTGTTTTTTTTTTTTTGTGTGTGTGTGTATTTGTTCTTTTCAATTATCTGCTTCTTCCTGAAGGGAACATCTGTCTCAAAATGTGGGTGACACCGATCATGGGTAGCTCTGCCCTCGCCTTTGAGTTTAACCATGTGCGTTCTAATTTTGGAGGAAAAACATCAAATGAGTAATTTGAGGAAGCTGAGGTTACGGTTGGTAAATAATGGTGGGTTTGATTATGGTTAGAACTGCTTGTCTCTTATTGTGGTAAGAAAAGCCGCTTGATTAAACTAATTGAACAGATAGAAATTTTACGTATTGAATGAGTCCTGGCTAAAAACTCTAGCTTTCCTTTTTCTACTGACCTCGAGTAATTTTTTTTTAAAAAAACAATGCAAAATTATAATTAAAATACTACTTGGCCTCCTTTGCGTTTCCTTCAGTCAGCTGGGATTTTGTTTAAACTTAACTAACAGCAGATAAGAGATGGAAGAGAAAACGAGTTTTGAAACTGTGTTCCGAAGAAACTTGGGAGGTTCTTAAAATGAGAACGTCTCCAGCGAGAGATGTGTTTTTGTGCAGAAATCAAAATTCAGAATGTATTTTCTCCTGAAGAGAGCATTTGATTGTACTTATTATTTATTACCCTTCTCCGTTCCCAGAAACTCGGTGCATCTTACCGAATAAGTGGCTTACAATATAAATACTGAAATAGAAAATCAATTAATACAGTCGTCCGTGATGAGCACGATTCAAGTCTAACTTCATTTTGTGTTCCGGCGCCCTTCTGAAAAGCCGTGCTATTATGATTGCTTCTTGTCCTGCCTTCAGGTGCTTTGGAGAATAGCTTGACTCCCTCTTCTTTGTGGCAGCCCCTCCGATATTGGAACACTGCTATCATGTCTCCCCTGGTCCTTCTTTTCATTATAGACATCCCCAATTCCACCAACTGTTCTCCATATGTTTTATCCTCCAACCCCCTAATCATCTTTGTTGCTCATCTCTGCTGCCAAAGATCATTCATTGCCACTTGGAAAGCAGGCTGGCACTTCACTCCAAAAAAGAGTGGACAAAGCTAAAGCTTTAGATGGATGGATGGATGGATGGATGGATGGATGGATGGATGGATGGATACATACATACATACATACATACATACATACATACATACATATACATAGATATTTAGTTAGATAGACAGACATAGATATATATATATATATATATAGAGAGAGAGAGAGAGAGAGAGAGAGATAGATAGATAGATAGATAGATAGATAGATAGATAGATATGGATGGATAGATACATATACATAGATACATAGATATTTAGATAGACAAACATAGATATATATATAGATGGATGGATGGATGGATAGATAGATACATATACATAGATAGATATTTATATAGACAGACAGACAAACAGATATAGAGCTAGATAGATAGATAGATAGAGATAGTTATGGATGGATAGATAGATACATATACATATATATATATATATAGACAGACAAACAGAGAGAGAGAGAGAGATAGAGATAGATATTGAGATAGATAAATAGATATTTATATACATATATATTTATATATATATATATATATAGAGAGAGAGAGAGAGAGAGAGAATATAGATAGATATATAGATATATAGACATGGATGGATGGATGGATGGATAGATGGGTAGATGGATAGCTGGATAGATAGATAGATAGATAGATAGATAGATAGATAGATAGATAGATATTGATGGAGATAGATAGAGATAGATAGATATTAATTTAATTCAAAGCTAATTTAAACTAAGCAGATTAGTTAATACACCGAATCCTCTTTACAGATGCAATCCTTTTTTTTGGCCCTGAACAACGTAATCCGATGCAACTTCCTTGGGCCTTCCAACATCTCATGGTAAACCGGGGCCTTTAACCCCGGTTTACCATGATCTGCCAGGAATGGCTTTTCTTTTTTGCAGCTGTCAGAGAGAATTCCTTCGGGCTCTGCAGTGCGTCAGAATTGGAAGTCGAGATCTGGTTCGCTGCACGTTTGCCCTCTGAATGCAAAGAACTTCACAGCCTTAATATTTACCCAGACTATAGTCAGGAGTAGTCCTTAACCTTTCACTGTGGTTAATTCACGGGGAGTATTGTTTAGGTCCGGGGTTCCCCCCCCGGCAACCTGTGGGTCATGGCTCCTTACCAGGCCACTAGTGCGCGTGTTGAGACAACGAATATTCCGCTCTCATTTATGATCATAAGAATTAGAATAATTCTTTATTGGTCAAGTGTGATTAGACACCCAAGGAATTTGTCTCTGGTGCATAAGCTCTCAGTGTACGTACATCCATAGCGATAGATCATGATCATAGCCATTATAAAAATACATTGCGGATTACCTTTATTTAGAATGATCTGGGAATTAACAGGAAGGGACTCCCACATCCAAGCAGGAGATCCTATGCCATTTCTGACAGATGGCAGTCCAGTCTCTTCTTGAAAGCTTCCAGTGATGAAGCTCCCACAACTTCTGAACAACAGAATAACAAGAGTTGGAAGGGACTTTGTAAGTCATCTAGACCAACCCCCCCCCACCCCACCCCCCGTCCAAGCAGACCCTACACCCTTTCCGACAGATGGCAGTCCAGTCTCTTCTTGAAAGCCTCCTGTGATGAAGCTCCCACAACTTCTGAAGGCAACTTCTGTTCCATGGGTGGATTGCTCTCTCTTCTGTCAGAAAATTTCTCCTTATTTCTAGGTTGAATCTCTCCTTGGTCGCTTTCCATCCATTATTCCTTTTTCTGGCCTTCAGGTGCTTTGGAAAATAGCTTGACCCCCTCCTCTCTGTGGTAGCCCCTCAGATATTGGAACGCTGTTATCATGTCTCCTTCTCTTCACTGGACTAGCCATGCCCAGTTCCTGCAACCGTTCATCGTATGTTTTAGCCTCCAGTCCCCTCATCATCTTGGTTGCTCTTCTCTGCACTCTTTGTAGAGTCTCAACATCTTTTTTTATATCACGGTGACCAAAACTGGATGCAGGATTCTAGGTGTGGTCTTACCAAGGCTTTATGTTAACTTCTCCTTAGTTCCTCTGGTGAGTAATGTGTTTAATGGGACATTATGGTGAGCATATAGAAACATACGTGGTCTTAACCTGTTCACTCCAGCTCTCGGGAGTAACATGAAATAATCAGTGATTCCTTCTGTTCTAAGGTGGACGCCAAGGTGCCCGCTGGCCCTCCTGACTATATGGCCCCAGAGGTCCTGAGTGCTTTGAACAACGGCAAAGCTTCCTACGGATCAGAATGTGACTGGTGGTCCCTAGGGGTGGTTGCTTATGAAATGACCTACGGAAAATCGCCGTTTACCGAAGGGACCTCAACGAAAACGTCCAACAACGTCATGAATTTTCAGGTACCGATGGAGCTTCTCTTAGTGTTCTGACCCAGCTCTTCAAACGTGACCAACCCTCTGAAGTTAACTCAAAGATTCCTTTATTAGGAGCACCGGCAGCCACGGCAAAAAAGTTTCTCGCTGCAGGCTAATGTCCGGCCGGGTGGAAGATAAATAGTTGTCTGCCACATCTATTCATCTCGCCCCCCCGGCCTTTTATCCCCAGAGCTACTGTGAGGCTTAGCTAGCAGTGGTGGCTCTTCTGTCCCAAGGACCGGCCCATAGATTTCCACTGCTCTCCTCTCCTCTGTGCATCCGCACGTCAGGCACTGGACCCAGCTGTTCCTCCTCTTCCTCATCAGCCCCCTCCAGACCTGGGGGCTGTTGACTCTCCATCTGAGGGCTGACGGATGCCCAGGCTCCGCCTCTGTCTCTCTTTCTGACAGCTCCATTCCCTCTTCCCCCTTGGAGCTCTCAGGTTGCCTTGATGCTGACCCCGACTCCCACGCCCCCTCCTCCTCCTCCTCTGATTCGGCTGTTGGAAGGGCCGGTGGCCGACAGGCTACCACACTTAGCTTCTGCAAGTGGAGCTATTTGGTTTTGACAATGTACGATGCACATAAAGTTTGTCCTACTACTTCAGCGGCTGGGCCCGTAGGGAGATGGCGGCCGAGGAGGGTGACGGGGCCCAGGCTGGCCAGCTGAGCATCGACCCCTTGCTGACCAAACTTCTTTTGAGTTTATGATCCTGGCCTAAAGGTGGGGAGGGGGCATGGGGGCTGGGGGCTTTTGGGAGGGGGCTGAGGGGCTGAGGAGGATGGATATAGGGAGAGGGACGAGAGACAGGAGGGGACGGTGAGGGAGAGGACAACGATCACACAGGCAGGAGGTTCCTGGTAGGGGGAGGAGCCAGTTGCCAAGTGTCTGAGTTTAGAAAACATGGCCATAGGTCATAAATGGTCTGTGTGTGGTATATATATACAGTGCCTGTTGTATGTGGCTTTTTAGATGCTGATTGGAGTGTGTGGATGGCCGGCTTTTAAGTCATTGGCTGTCGTTTGCTTGTGCTGCCAAGCCCCCGCCTCCTAAGTACTTGATAGGCTGGTGGTAAATCAACATGCCTATTGATCAATGAGGGGCCTGTTTCCCAGGCTTCAATCACTTCCCCGGCTGTTTTTGCTACTAAGATTGTTGGACGAGCAGGCACAAAAACAGCCAGCTACTAAGATTGTTGGATGAGCAGGCACAAAAACAGCCAGCTACTAAGATTGTTGGACGAGCAGGCACAAAAACAGTTGTAAGTGTGAAAAACAGCCCTCACTTTTTTCAATGCCCTTGTAACTTCAAATGGTCACTAAATGAACTGTTGTAAGTCGACGACCACCGGTAAAATAACCTTATTTTTAAAAAATAAATAAAATCAAACAAAACGAAACAGGGGTTCTAGAAGAAGTCATAAAGCTTCAAACTCCAGGACCGGGATCAAAGCCAGCTTCTCAAAGCTTTCTTGGATTTTTTTTCTCTTCCGCCCAAAACTTTTAAATGCCGCCGATGGATGTATTATTAGCAGCAACGAAGTCTCGATACGGCCGTGATAAAACATCCTCTTTTTAAGTCAGAAAAAAATGCGGAGGTTTCGTTGCGAAAGTTAATTCAGCTTCCAAAATGACCTGGTGATGCTACCAACAAGGAATCTGGAGGAAGGTGTTTTTTTTTTTTTTTTTTGCTTTGAATTTGGAAGCGTTGAGAATTTTCCCTCGCTTACCCTTCCGAGTGAGATGTATTTTCTTGTTTCAAACGCAGAGGTTCCTAAAATTCCCGGAGGACGTCAAGGTCAGCCACGAATGTCTCGATCTGCTGCAAAGTTTATTGTGTGGGCCGAAAGAACGCTTGGATTACCAAGGCCTGTGCTGCCACCCGTTCTTTGCCCGCGTTGACTGGAATGCCATCCGTAACGGTGAGTGACGGCCCCTCGCCTGTCCTGTAAGCCCTTGATCCCTGGGATCCTGTGGTCCCAAAGCATTTGTATTGAAGCTTTGGGACAACCTCCTTCGGAGGTAAATGTTTGCGACTAGGGCATTAGTGTTTGTCAGGGGTGGGTTCCATTTACCTTTGCACAGAAGCTTCTGAGCATGCACAGAGTGTCTGTGACGATGTCCGGGCGGGTGGGCGGAGTCTCCTGCCGTTGCTACTACCGGTTCACAAGATCCGGACCGAAAAGATAGCAACCCACCACTGGTGCTCGTGTCCGTTTCTTGCCCGAGGGAGCCAGCGTTGTCCGAAGGCAATTTCAGTCCCAAGGACCGGCCCATAGATTTCCACTGCTCTCCTCTCCTCTGCGCATCCGTGCGTCAGGCACTGGACCCAGCTGTTCCTCCTCTTCCTCATCAGCCACCTGTAGACCTGGCGGCTGTTGACTCTCCATCTAAGGGATGATGGACAGCCCAGGCTCCGCCTCTGTCTCTCCCTCTCTCTGCCAACTCCATTCCCTCTTCCCCCTCGGAGCTCTCAGGTTGCCTTGATGCTGGCCCTGATTCCCACTCCGCCTCCTCATCTGATTCGGCTGCCGGAGGGGTCGGTGGCCGACAAGCCACAACTTCCTGTTTATCTACTCGCAGTTGCATGCTTTCGAACTGCTAGGTGGGCAGGAGCTGGAGCGAGGAATGGGAACTCGCCCATTACGTGCCGCTCGGGTCTCGAACCCTCTCCAGCTGATAAGCTCAGTATCTTTTAAACGCTGTTCGACTCGGAGATCAATGTTTAAAAAAGAACTCGCCCTGATTAAGACAACGAAACGATGATCGATTAAAAACAAAGCTTCGCATTTCTGCCTGCGGGAAACGAAACGGGCTGATCCGTTTCAGGCTGTTTTTGTCTTTAGGTGGGGTTTTCTGTTTAATGAAGCATTTAAGCCTGGAAGGATAAATTTGCTATTTTCTATTCCGGATCATTTGATATTTATCACTTTATATGGGGGTGATAGGTTGCGTTCCTTTGGTTCGAAAGGAAGTGGGGGGTGTTTCCTGCATGATTGGTTAACTGGGGTTTATTCCAGAGCCTATTCCTATATAGAGATGAGAAAGATGTTGGCATGGATGTAAATCTCTGTAAATTATGAAAATCATAATTTTCATTCCCAGTCCCTCCCCACCTCCCCATTACAGATGTGAGAAGTAGCTATAAACGAATTACTATATAACACATACAACTTCCTTTCCTTTTCCTTTTCCTTTTCCTTTCCTTTCCTTTTCCCTTTCCTTTTCCTTTCTTTTCCTTTCCTTTCCTTTTTCCTTTTCCTTTCCTTTTCCCTTTCCTTTTCCTTTCCTTTTTCTTTTCCTTTCCTTTTCCCTTGTCTTTTTCTTTTCTTTTCCTTTCCTTTCTTTTCCTTTCTCTTTTCTTCCTTTCCTTTCCTTTCCTTTCCTTTCTTTTCCTTTCCTTTCCTTTCCTTTCCTTTCCTTTCCTTTTCGCTTTCCTTCCCTTCCCTTCCCTTTCTCTTTCCTTCCTTTCCTTTCCTTTCCTTTCCCTTTTCTTCCTTTCCTTTCCTTTCCTTTCCTTTTCTTTCCTTTCTCTTTTCTTTTCTTTTCTTTTCTTTTCTTTTCCTTTCCTTTCCTTTCCTTTCTTTTCCTTTCTCTTTTCTTCCTTTCCTTTTCCCTTCCCTTTCCTTCCCTTCCCTTCCCTTCCCTTCCTTTCCCTTCCCTTTTCCCTCCCCTCTTTCTCTTTTCCTTCCTTCTTTCCTCCCCTCCCCTTCATTTCCCTCTTTCTCTTCCTTCCATCTTCCCTCCCCTCCTTTCCCCTCCCCCTCCCTCCCTTCATTTCCTTCCTTCCTTCCTTTCCTCTCTCCCTCCTTCCCTCCCTCCCTCCCTGTAATATCTTCAAAGCGCCCGGACCATAAAGGGTTAAACCAAAAAAAAAACAAAACCAACCCAACCAAAACCCGGTCTACAAAAGGCTTTGGCAGTCTGGCAAGCCCCAGCCGTGACTCATCCTTCCGTGTCCCTCCCTCCCTCCCTCCCCGATGGCTGCCAGGCGGCGTCTGCCAGGCAGATGGGCAGAGGAGGGTTAAACGAACCTCCTCGGAGCATGCACAGAGTGGAGAGCGGTCAGCCTGCACCGCAGGAGGAGCAGCTCATGCCATGCCGGCTGGCTGAGGCTCCTTCTTGGCCTCCCCCTCCCCGCCTCGGCGGTTCAGCTTTGAGAGATCTCTATGGAGCCATGGTAACGGTGGCTGCATACTCTACGTTTCTCTCCCCCCCCCCTTTCCAGCTTCTGACAGGGAGCAACTTGGAAATCCGCTTGCCAGAGAGGGAGAAGAGAGCCGGTTGATTTGCATGATCCGGTGACTTCCAGGGATCGTGCAAACGGGACCAAGGCGTGCAAGATCCCATCGGATGGGAGCTCCCTCTCGGATCCCTTGCAAGCCAGCGAGCCCCTGTCATGCCGAAACTTCTCTCCCTTCATCCTTGCTGCCTCTTTTCTCGTTGCAATTAAAAAGCCGGGCAGCCCGCGAAGCCGGCCGGAGAGAGGAGAGGCAAAGGTGCCCGCCCGGGAATGGAGAGAGAGGGGGGGTGGGTGGGAAAAAGGGGGATTTTGGAGGTGGACTGCAGTGAAACCATCCACCCTTGGGAGAAAGGTTGAGCAAGAGAGGGTTGCGATGGTTGGTTCTGACCTTAAGCGGTGGAGATCCAGCCGCCGCCTGCAGCTGCTCTTCTCAAGGTTATCTTAGGGATGGGATTCTACCGTTTGAGGCATCCAAACCCGAGATGCTCTTGGCGCTGTCCAGCTTGGCTTTTGCTGCCGGCTGGTGCAGACTGCCTGTTTGGCTTTCTGCATCATCTCAGCTCCGTGTTTGATCCCGTTCCGGAAGAAAGGAACTGGAGAAAGTGATCTCTTCTTAAGAGACATCCTCCCTCCCTTCCTTCCTTCCTTCCTTCCTTCCTGGATGGCTGGCTTTTTTATCCTGTTTTGACCGACCCGGGCGCTTAGCTTTGCCAAGGGGAGTTTTCTCTTCCCTGCAAAAAATGGTGGCCATGTTGGTAAGGGAAGGGTTAATTTCTTGTTGCTGTAAAGCAGGGTTGGTTGGAGGGGAGAGCGGGTTAGCTCAGCCTGCTGGTGGTTAGCGAGATGAAAAAAGAAAAAAAAAAAGCGGACCGCGCTGCAGTGCTCGGCTGTTGAAAATGCTGAATGAGAGCCCTTCGGATGCCCAAACAGCAGCTCATCCTTTCCCTTTCTTTCCCTCTCCTCCTCTCCCCACCGACCCCGGGTGTCCCCTGGAATCGAACCGCCAGCTCGCCCTCCCTTCGTACCTGCCGTCCAGTCTGGAGATGATACGTCTAATTTTGATGCCCGGGAGACGAACGCTGGCATTGCTTCCTCTCTCGGCCAGCTGAACCCCGCGGTTTCCCCCGGAGAAGCTTTGCCGTTCGTGGGGTTCTCCTTCATCAAGGCGCTCGCCGTCCTCCAGTCAGAGTAAGTACCGGCTCTCTCTCTCTCGGAAGAGATGAGTAGCAAGAGGGGATCGGTGTTCTCCGGGTAGTTGCCGGGCTTGGGATGGAGGCAGAAATCCAGTGGTGGAGCGTGTATATATATATACATACATACATATACATATATATATGTATTTCTTTTTAGCCAGGTTCTTCCTAGGTAAACCAAGATTTTTATGCAGCCCTAGTCCAGTGGAATCACAATCCACTAGTTTCTAGGCTTTTTTTTCAGGCAGCCAGCAAGCACCCTGCTGCCCAGTGGGAGACTAAGGAGATTTTATATATATATATATATATAAAAAGAAGCAGACATACTGCGAACTCCGGAACTTAAGATTTTAAAATTTTAAAAGAATTAAAATTTTATTTTACTAAGCCATCAGAGTGTTAAGAGAGATATATACATACATACATACATACATACATACATACATACATATATATATATATATATATATACACATACACACACACACACATACACATACACATATACATATATACACATACATATATACACATACATATACATATATACATATATACATACATATATATATACATATACATATACATATATATATATATATATGGTTCAGGGTCTTGATTTCCCTTACAAATTAGGATGGATCTTGCTTGGTTTCCCTCATCCCCAGGAATTGGATGTGATGGGGACTCTTCGGTTTGAGATGAAAACTCCTGGAATCCAATCTGGTCCCCGTGTACCCCTCCTTTCCCCAAAAATCCATGAGCCTGCAGGGGAAGAAAATGGTTTTGACTTCACCCTTTGCAATATAGATAGATAGATAGATAGATAGATAGATAGATAGATAGATAGATAGATAGATTGATATAGATATAGATATAGATATAGATATAGATATAGAGATAGATAGATAGATAGATAGATAGATAGATAGATAGATAGATAGATAGATAGATAGAGGAAGGGAATTGCAGGGGGGAATGTAAGCCCTGGAGTGGGGGGGGGAGATTTACTAAGCCCAGTTAGGTCCATCTGTGGAGGAGTGGGGTGGGGGGGCACGGTGGAGGAGACGAGACGAGGGATCCAGGGTGCCCAGCAAAACGGGGGGGGGTACGGGCTGTTGGTAGGACTCCGTGGTCAAAAGGAGGCATCACAGCAGCTGCAGAACTGATGCGGAGGGCCGTGGCGATTGGCTGGTGGGGGGGGGGAGAGAGGTGGGGGGGTGAGATCTGAGGTCCTGGATCGTGATGGTAGTGAGCTGATCTCGTGAAAAAGTAATCTGTCATCTGTCGAAGGGATGCCTCCGCTGGTTTCGTGGGCCCCGGAGAGTCTGGGTTGCTACTACGAGAAGGAAAGTAGGAGCAAAAGCTGGCTCCGTGGAAGACGAGGAGAGCGTTAAGCCTCTACAGATTGTCCCTGCATGGAATATATAAATATATACATATATATATATATATTAAATCGGGTTTCCAGCTAGTGCAGGAAGCTGCCAACCTGCAAAATTCACCCCCGGGGTTTTTAGCAAAGCATGACTTGTTTTAAATAAATAAAAAATAATAATAATAAATCTCAGCTTCCTATTTTCAAATGGACTTCTGTAGATAAGGCAGTAGATTTGTCTGAGGACCTCGGAGTTTTTTTTTTCTGTGTTCTCTGTGTTGTGGAGGATGGTTTTTTTTTAAATTTATTTATTTAAAGGAACCTAAATTTGGTTTCTCTCCTGGCACCAGTGATGTTTCCCCGTGTTATGAGTCAGAAGGAACCTGAAATAGGCCAGCAATTAAAAGGGAGATTCTTCCCTGCCTTTGGTGTCCTCCTACTCACAGGGTGCCTGCGGGGCGGAGGAGGAAAACTGGGACTACCAATCAGGAATCCGAAGGTGGTACCTTTGCACCAAAAAGCTGTTTTACAGGGGTGAGGGTTATTTTTTGGGGGGCTCTCTTAAAAGTCTCCACCAAACCTTTGAGGGAATCTCCGCAAGCGGCGAGAGGAAAGGTTTTCCTCTTGATGACTAGCATCTTGAGTTGATCGATTTTTAATTTTTGGAGGGGCGGCCGTGGATTCTGCCCTAGCCGAGGCGACGGAAAAAACAATGAAGCTCCTTCATAAGGACTCCAAATAAATTAAAGGGAGGCTGTGTGACGAGACCGGTTTGAGCAGAGAAATGTAACTGGGATTATTGGTTAATGGTGACCGGGGTAAGGCGTAGCCGTGGTCGAAGGAAGCTCATTTGCAAAGCTACCCTTGTGGTTCTGAACCTTGGATTGGATTCTGGAGGTCGGTCCTTAAAAAGTTTCTCGTTTTCTTCCAAAAATATTCTCCCGCGAGAGGAAGATGTGAAAAATGGAAATGTGCAAGGTTCTTGAATTAAAGGCATGGCATTTCTTTCTCTCCTCTAGGAGATTTTGAAAGGGCAGTCTGGGTTTGGACCTTACATTAAACCATGCTGGCTTAATCCTGGTTTACTGAGCGCATTCTGAGCGGCAGGGATTGCTGAACAAGCCAGGCTTAGAAACCATGGCTTATCTCCTAGTTTCAATCCAAGAATTTGATTAACACACCAACTCTATCGTAGTAGCTTTCTAAATCACAGTTAACTTTCGCACAACACGCGAGGACATAAACCATGGCTTGTAACTTCCGTCTGTTCATCTAAGCAGAAAGGCTGGCATAAATAAAATAATCCTTGTACAAAACACCTCCCAGCTGTTATCAGAACTGTTCAGACGAAGGACTTCATTCAAACGTTAAGCTTTTGTGGCATATGTAAACAGTGTTTATTGAATAAGCCACATTTGGCTGGTTTTTTTCTTATTTTTTGGTTGCATTTTATTTAATGAAAGCTTATTGAATAAACATGGGATTCATTTGCACAGTACTCTTAAGCTATCAGCTATGATTTTCGAGCCCAATTACAGGGCTGTAAAAACATCTCTTCCCAAAGTCACATAGCTTGTGTGACGAAAAAAAGCTTTTTTTTTGCAACTGCATTTGTAACACCGAAAGCGATCTTTGTGGCATACTGAGAGAGGACTTACGATATGCCAGGTTGAGCCTTTCAACGTCTTAAGTGCTTGAACAAATAAATTGTTCTTGGATCCTAGTTTTGGGTAGAAAAAGAAGAAAAAAAACAAGGGACGGCCATTGAAGGGAGAATAATGCAAAGTTAAAGGGATGATGAGACCAAGATATAGCAATAGCACTTAGACTTATATACCGCTTCACAGTGCTTTCCAGCCCTCTCTAAGCGGTTTACAGAGTCAGCCTCTTGCCCGCAACGATCTGGGTCCTCATTTGACCCACCTCGGAAGGACGGAAGGCTGAGTCAACTTTGAGCCTGGTGAGATTTGAATTGCCGGCAGTGGGCAGAGTTAGCCTGCAATACTATATTCTAATCACAGGGAGGGAGGGAGGGAAGGAAGGAAAGAAGGAAGGAAGGAAGGAAGGAAGGAAGGGCAAGAGCCTTGGTGGTGCAGCAGACTAAAGTGCTGTTAAGTAGCACTTAGCTGCCAGCTGCCTGCAATTACTGTGAGTTCAAATCTCACCAGGCTCAAGGTTGACTTGTCCTTCCATCCTTCCGAGGTAGGTAAAATGAGGACCCGGATTGTGGGGGCAATAAGCTGACTGTCAGGTTTCGATGTCATCTCAAATAAATTGCGCTCCCAAACAATTAATCTTTGCTGAAGTATTCCATTTATTGAGTATGACAGATCTGGCCCCGACTTAGTCGTAGCCGATACTAACCCTCTGACCCCCAAACCCTTCCCTTTCCGTTCCCCAATTCTCAGCTTCTCATTGGCCATCTTCCAAGTCAGTCTCCCCAGCTTCTGACCTCACCACATAGGAATGTTCCCCCCCACCATCTCATTTCCTAGGGGATATTATCTACAGAGAAATAAGTAGGTGAAAAGTCAAAGCTCGTCTTTTTATGGCAGCATCAGAATGCTGACATCGACTTTGTATAAAAAAGAACACCACTTGGGGGGCCCCAAAAGCCCTACTAAGCAGGTATATACAAAAGTATGAAGGCTATTGCTTAAAAGCATTGTAAACTGCCCTGAGTCTCCGGAGAAGGGCGGCATATAAATCGAACCAATCAATCAATCAATCAATCAATAAGAACTTAGACTTATATACCGCTTCACAGTGCTTTCCAGCCCTCTCTAAGCGGTTTACAGAGTCAGCCTCTTGCCCCCAACAATCTGGGTCCTCATTTGACCGACCTCGGAAGGATGGAAGGCTGAGTTAACCTTTAGATGGATGGATGGATGGATGGATGATAGGTAGATATGAGATAGATAGATAGATAGATGAATGTTAGGTAAATAGAAGATAGATAGAAAGAAGAGAGAGAGAGAGAGATAGAGAGATAGCAATAGCCGTTAGACTTATAGACCGCTTTACAGTGCTTTACTGCCCTCTCTAAGCGGTTTACAGAATCAGCCTCTTGCCCCCAACAATCTGGGTCCTCATTTGACCCACCTCGAAAGGATGGAAGGCTGAGTCAACCTTTAGATAGATGGATGGATGGATGATAGGTAGATAGAAGATAGATAGATGGAAGATAGATAGATGAATGATAGGTAAGAAGAGAGAGAGAGAGATAGCAATAGCCGTTAGACTTATATACCACTTCACAGTGCTTTCCAATACTCTTTAAGCAGTTTGCAGAGTCAGCCTAATCGCCACTCCAACAATCTGGATCCTCTGAAGGATGGAAGCCTGAGTCAACCTTTAGATAGATGGATGGATGGATGGATGATAGGTAGATAGAAGATAGATAGATGGAAGATAGATAGATAAATAGATGAATGATAGGTAAAAAGAAGAGAGAGAGAGAGAGATAGCAATAGCCGTTTAGACTTATATATCACTTCACAGTGCTTTCCAATACTCTTTAAGCGGTTTGCAGAGTCAGCCTAATCGCTACTCCAACAATCTGGATCCTCTGAAGGATGGAAGGCTGAGTCAACCTTGAGCCTATATCTCTCTCTCCATCTGTCCGTCTGTCCATCCATCCATCCATCCATCCATCCAACAAAAGTAATACCACTTAGACTTATATTCCGCTTCAAAGTGGTTTTCCAGCCTTCTCTAAACTGTTAGTCTAATTGCCCCCTCAACAATCTGGATTCTCACAGAAGACAAATACAGTCAAACCACCGGCTGTACTTAACCTGATAACGCTGCAACCATTCGTTCCGTGACTTTCCGAAGTTACAGCGGCACTGGAAAAAAAAAGGGACTTATGACCAATCCTCGCGCTTATGACCGTCGCAGCATCCCAGCGGTCACGCAATATAAAATCCAGGTGCTTGGCCATTGGCACATCTTTACCACAGCCGCAACATGCCAGGGTCGCATGATCGCCATTTTGGGACCTTTCCCCGCGGACTCCCGACAAGCAAAACGAAAGGAGGAAGCTGGATTCACTTAGCGACTGCCTGATTCGCTTAACAACTGAAAGATTTAACCACAGTGGCAAAAAAAAAAGTGGTAAAAATCAGGCACGGCTCACTGAACCATCGCCTGGCGTAGCAGTGGAAATTCTAGTCCTGATTGTAAGTCAAAGACTGTCTGTACAGGTAGTCTGTACAAATAGTCAGAATCTGGCATTAAGTTCCAATTAAGATTATTTATTGCTCATTCCTCTATAGACAAATATCTAGATAAAAGTCAACGGCATTCAAGGATTGGACTTAAGACTGTTTGTGGGAACGTAATGACTCCAGGCTGATGACTCGTTTGACTCCGCCCCCAGTCTGCTCTTCTCCTACAGAATCCATGTGAAATGAGAAATGAAAGGCCTCTCTCAAAAAATAAACCCTAGATTTCAGGAGGCTCGTGCTTCCTGTTAAATATGGTTTTAAATTTTGTAGATGCGATGGCTTATTTTCAATGAGAAGCTTTGATTTTGTAGTCTTTCAAGGTTCTGTCGTTGTTTTATCCTATGTAGACAGATTGAAGACTCGTTCTTGCAAACGGTATGCTTATTGTTGGATCAATAACAATGGTATTTTTATTGTTATAATTAATGACAGAATTATTATTTATGGCATCATAGCAGTACAATATTTGGAGTGGTGCGGAGGTGGCCTAGAGGTGGAGCTCTCGCCTCACAATCAGGAGGCTGTGAGTTCGATCCTAGGTAGAGGCAGATCTTTCTCTCTCTGGGCACACTGGGAATATATCTGCTGATTATAACTCCGTACTGGCGACAGGAAAGGCATCTGGCCAGTAAACATTCAGCTCCGTTCAGTTGCCCAGACTCCACCCCGCAAGGCATTTTGGGGTCATGAAATGAAGATGATGCAACATTTGAGAGCTCCTGAGATAGAGGCCACGTTGCATTAAAAAATATTCCAGGCTGGAGTGTAGAGGCCTTATTTGATCGGGTAGAGAATCTGTATCCTGCATTGCTTTTTTAGATGGTTGTGAGTAAGTTTTTAAGGCTTCTACGTAACTTCTTAGGCAGTGGTGAAATCTGAACCGGTTTGCGGTTCGCTGGCCGTGCATCCACAGTATGCACCAAAAGGAGGCTTGGGAAGGTAAGTATAACAGCGAGGGGGGAGGATAAGATGTGCCACTCGATTTAGCTTCGCTAGAAAGCTTTTTTTTTTTTTAACCACCGGTTCGCACAAACTGGTAGTTTTGATCACTACCGGTTTGCCCGAACCGGAGCGAACCGGTAGCATTTCACCCTTCCTCTTAGCCTACAGATTGGAATATCACATATACTTATACGCAGTGTTTGCGATTCATTCTCTTTCCTCTTTTTTTTCAAGGTCTGCTTTGCGTTCGGATTCTCCCGCGAAGATTAGCTCCATGGAAAAGAAACTCCTTTTTAAGAGCAAAGAGCTACGAGACACCCAGGATAAGTGTCACAAGGTATTTATTTTCATGGCCGGCCTCCCTCCTTGCTCCAGAAGTCCACGACCTGTCCGGCCTAAAGGACCTGCCAGAGGTTGACGTCGGTTGGCGGCTTCCGCGGAGACTTTTCCTCGTTGGGCAGAAAGAGATGATCTTAGGTCATGTGTCTTTCCAGAGCTGCTCCCGTTAACCAGAAGAAGCTCTGGATCCATCCAAGATCCTTGATCAGCCCAGCTCTGATTTCCAGCACTTCACATGCCGTTTTCATCTGATGCTTTCCTTCTTCTAATTCTCTTTTTGAGTACTGCAAAGTCTTGGAGGGCGTTTTCCCGCCCTCCCCTTCTCTTCCTGGTCCTCTTTCTGCTTCCATACCTACGGCTGCTTCTTTGATTTTGCAACGAACCGTGTTCTAATTCTTTTCTTGGAAATAAACTCCGTGGGGATCCGTGGAAACTCCCGTTCTCCTTTTGAGGGACTTTGCCGAGGGAGTGTCGCGCTTTCTTTTGCTTTGATCCGCGTTGATCTCTGGTCCCTCTGAAAGATATGGGGGGAAATCCACTTCTGGTCCGAAATGGATTTGGGATAAAGCTCAAGTGACCCATCTGTGGAGTGAAAGAGAGAGAGGAAAATAATAATAATTTTTTAAAAAAACCCACCCAATCGGGTGAAAAAAATGATGGTGACTTCTTTGCTAAACGGGGTTCGAAGAGGGACCGAATGCGAACAAGCCGCGTGAATGAATGGGGTGACTTAGAATTACTGCTTTTCCCCTGAGAAGGAAGTGTGAATTTCCCAGGACCAGAAATAATGGTATTTGCCTTTTAAAACACCTTACTAAAACTTTCGTCTCTTACCTTCCCGGGGCGCGCCTTGACGCCGCCAGCTCTCTCCGTCGCGCCTGCCGGAAATCCCTTTTTTAAAACTCTTTCGATGTCTGTTTGCAGATGGAGCAGGAAATGACGCGCCTGCATCGCCGAGTGTCAGAGGTGGAGGCTGTGCTCAGCCAAAAGGAGGTGGAACTGAAAGCCTCCGAGACGCAGCGATCCCTCCTCGAACAGGACCTGGCTACCTACATCACAGAATGCAGTGTGAGCCTCTCCCTGTTCCCCCAGAAAACCCCTTCACCCCGGTGGGCCTTTAGGAGATCTCGAGTTGGTGATTGGCCACCCCCAGGGATGGTGGCCCCGTTTTAAGAAATTTGCTCCAGACGGTTTTATCATTTGAAAAGCCTTTTGAAATTCTTGTTACGTAATATCGCGGTATCAGGAACCTAAGGGTTGATTGTGATACCAAGGCGAAAGAATGCCGGGAGTCCTCGACTTAACGACCGCCCTTGAGCCCCAACCTTTCTGTGGCTAAGCGAAACATTTGCTAAGTGAGTTTGGGCCCCCTCCCCCTTGGACGACTTTTCTTGCCGCGCTTGTTAAACGAATTACGGCAGTTGTTAAGTGAGTCACACGGTGGTTAAGTGAACCTATGGTTTCCCCATCGGCTTTCCTTGTCAGAAGGTCCCAAAAGGGGGATTGCGTGACCCTCTGCAACCGTCGTAAGTATGAGTCGGTTGCCGAGTGGCTGAATTTGGATCACATGACCATGGGGGTGGGGTGGGGGAACGCCGCAAAGGTGGTAATTGTGAAACTTGGTCGTAAGTTTCACTTTTTCCCCCCAGTGCCATTGTAACTTTGAACAGTCACTAAACAAATGTTTGTAAGTCGAGGACTACCTCGACTTAGTCGAGGAAGTCAAGGATTTCCTGCTTTCTAGCTAATTTAAATTGTGCGGCATAGCTGATTGTTGGACATACCGGTTCAGACGAACTGGTGTGAACCGGTAGCATTTCATCCCTGCTCCAAGGTCTCTTTCAACTCTTGTGATTCTGCATGGGGGATTACGATGATAGTCTCCTTTTTCAAGTAGCTTCTTAAATAACTTGTCCTTGTTACCGTTTTGGATTGAAAGCATATTTTTAACCTCTCTGGAGGCATCTTTCGAGAAGATCTTCTTCCTGCACCCGAGGTCAGAAGGTGGAAATTGCACCCCAAAAATGCTAAGATGCAAAGCTTCTTGTTCACAACGGTTTGGGGGTTGTTGATTTTTTTCCCCCCTCTTAGCCGACCGCCTTTGCTTTGGCCCAGTCTCAGGCAAAGTTGGGGGGGCCTTTCTGTGTCCAACCTTGCATTTTTTCCAGAGCTTAAAGCGAAGTCTGGAACAGGCGCGGATGGAAGTGTCTCAAGAGGATGACAAGGCGCTGCAGCTCCTTCACGATATAAGAGAACAAAGTCGCAAGTTGCAGGAAATCAAAGAACAGGTACGGATAACTCTGATTCGTGAGGATGTACCGTATTTTTCGGAGTATAAGACGCACTTTTTCCCCCCCTTAAAGGGGTGAAAATTTAGGTGCATCTTATACACCGAATGTAGCCCCGCCCGCCCACTGACCCCCACCCTTTGGCCTCTGCCTCGCAGCAGTTACCTCCTTGCAAGCCAACAGCAAGAAAAAAAAACAGCTCCTTTCAGCTTCAGCACAGCCTGATTAGCACAAGTTGATTGGATCGGCCTCCCGACTCTCAGCTGTTTTGCGCAGGGCTCTGTTGCTTGCTGCAAGGAGGTAAATTGCTGGAGCAGATTTTTTTTTTTTCCTTGTGCTAATCAAGCTATGCTGAAAACGAAACTGAAAGTAAAGCAGGCTGTTTGCTGTTTGCGAACGAATGGACAAATGGATGACCACATTTCACTATGAGTCTCTCTGTGATTCCAGAATCTTTCCTCCCCTCTATTTTCCCTTCATGACTTTCCAATGTCTGACTTCTCTTTCCGGTCCTCAGGAGTACCAAGCTCAAGTGGAAGAAATGAGATTGATGATGAATCAGCTAGAAGAAGACCTGATTTCTGCTCGCAGACGCAGCGATCTTTACGAATCGGAGCTGAGGGAATCTCGACTGGCCGCCGAAGAGTTCAAGCGGAAAGCCACCGAATGTCATAACCGGCTCCAGAAAGTAGTTAAGGTCAGCTCCTCCAGAATTCAATGGTTGATTTCCAATCTAGCTGGCTCCTAACGGAGGGAAAAGGGAGAAATTTGACTCGGTTTTAGAACCCTGACACCTCATTTTACCGACCTCGGGAAGGGCGGAAGACTGAGTCAACCTTGAGCCGGTCAGGATCGAACTGCTGGCAGTGGGAAGGGTTAGCCTGCAATCCTGCATTCTAACCATTACGCCACCAAGATAGGATAGGATAGGATAGGATAGGATAGAATAGAATAGAATAGAATAGAATAGAATAGAATAGAATAGAATAGAATAGAATAGAATAGAGAAAAATGAATAGAATAGAATATAGAAAATGAAAAGAATGGAATAAGGAAAGGAGAATAGAATAGAATAGAATAGAATAGAATATAGAAAAATGAATAGAATAGAATAGAATATAGAAAATGAAAAGAATGGAATAAGGAAAGAAGGAGAATAGAATAGAATAGAATAATAGAATAGAATAGAGAATGAATGAATAGAATAGAATAGAGAATAGAATAGAATAGAATATAGAAAATGAAAAGAATGGAATAAGGAAAGGAGAATAGAATAGAATAGAATAGAATAGAATAGAATAGAATAGAATAGAATAGAATAGAATAGAATAGAGGAGTCATGATAGCAGTCTTCCAATATCTCAGGGGCTGCCCCAAAGAAGAGGGAGTCAAGCTATTCTCCAAAGCACCTGAGAGTAGAACAAGAAGCAATGGGTGGAAACTAATCAAGGAGAGAAGCAACCTAGAACTAAGGAGAAATTTCCTGACAGAACAAAGAATCAGTGGAACTCCTTGCCTCCAGAAGTTGTGAATGCTCCAACACTGGAAGTTTTTAAGAAGAGGTTGGATAACCATTTGTCTGAAGTGGTGTAGGGTTTCCTGCCTAAGCAGGGGGTTGGACTAGAAGACCTCCAAGGTCCCTTCCAACTCTGTTATTCTAAATTGTTTACTTTGTGTGTTACAATATAATCAGAACAAATGCCTTTACACCCAGTATGGTTGCCTTTTTCTGGTCAAAATTAGTCCTTAATAACTGCTTTTATTAATTTCCGATGACTCTATTTTCAATACCGCAATTAGATTAGGATATCTACTTAAGAAAGATTCCCTCTCTTTCTTTTTTTGGATCACAATTGCCTGCACGATTTCACCCTTATTTCTCCAATAAAAGGTGTGTTGGTGGGGGAAAGGTATAAGAACATGGAAACTTCAAAGTTTCATAGTTTTCTGTTAATCTGGATCCGGTTACTAAATTACATGTTCTGTTTAATTTTCACCTAAAAGGTTAAAGACCAAGGAAAAACAGAAGTAGGAGAGCTGTATTCCAAGCTGGAGAAGGTATGTTTATAAGTCTCATTTTCTTTCTGGAATTCAGCGATAACATCCCGGGAATAAACGTCTGTGGGGATTCTCAAATCATCCAGATCATGGCGGCCCCCAAAGATGCTTTTCTAAAAGGCAAGTGGACTTCCTTTGTTTTTCTTTGAAGGCGTTTTGCTTCTCATCTGAGAAGCTTCCTCAGTTCTGGAGAAGGATTGGAACCGAGAACTGAGGAAGCTTCTCAGATGAGAAGCGAAACTTCTTCAAGGAAAAACGAAGGAAGTTCCAGTTGCCTTTGGGGAACTGAAGAAGCTTCCTGGATGAGAAAAAAAACCGAGGTCTTCAGTGAAAAAAACGAATAGAGCCCAATTGCTTTTTGAAAAAAGCACCTTTGGTATCCCAGAATAAATACAATATTTGACTGACTCACAGTTTGATTGGCAGTGAGGGACTAGCCAGCGGACCAAAATCATGAAATCGAATGTATTCCAGACTTAAAACTGGGATTTGGGGACAGGCAGTAGTGATAGAAACTGTGCCCTGTTTGACCGCATTAGCATTATATGGAATCTTCCTGAACATTTTATCCCCATAAGGGAAACTGCCAATCTTAGGCAGCTTATAAGATTTCAAGCATTGTGACTTGAAGTGCGTTTTCAGCAGCCGAGGAAAAATCCCTGCGCCAGCTTAGAGGCTGTAAGGAGTCAGAAAGTAAGGAGATGTTGAGCTGCGTAAGCAGAGTGGAGAAGGCAAATTAGGGAAGGTCGGCCTAAGACAAGGTTCAGGAGGTAAGAATTGGGAAAAGGTTTTATCCCAGAGCTATAACTGCACTCAACAATGAACTAAAGGGCCACCATCAGTGAGCTGTTGGACAACATTATTTGGTCTGTTGTGTGGATTTTTGGGTGGTTTAGGGGTGGGGAATTTGTGGTGGGTGGGTGGGGGTGTTTGGGGATTGTCATGTGAGTTGGGTCTGGTCTCTGGGTGTTATGTGAATTTCGTTGTATGGGTATACGGTGTATATACGTACAATGACAATAAACAGGATGGCTAAATAAAGATAGAAATTTCATGGGAGGCCTTGAATAGAACAGAACAGAACAGAATAGAATAAATGGAAGGGACCTTGGAGGTCTTCTAGTCCAACCCACTGCTTAAGGTGGAGACCCTATACCATTTCAGACAAGTGGCTGTCCAGTTTCTTCTTAAAAACCTCCAGTTATGAGTAGAGTAGAGTAGAGTAGAGTAGAGTAGAGCAGAGAACAGAACAGAACAGAACAGAACAGAACAGAACAGAATTCTTTATTGGCCAAGTGTGATTGGACACACAGAAGGAATTTGTCTTTGGTGCATACGCTCTCAGTGTACATAAAAGGACAAGATACATTCGTCAAGAATCATAAGATACAACACTGAGTGATAGTCATAGGTGTAGGGTCTCCTGTCTAGCAGTGGGTTGGACTAGAAGACCTCTGAGGTCCCTTCCCGATTTTCTCATTCTGTCATTCTTTCCTTTCCTCTCTTGTCTAGATCAATGCAGATCAACAGGTGAAAATTCAAGAACTCCAAGAGAAGCTGACCAAGGTGAGGTTTAATTCCGGACGTGGCCGGAGAATCGATGGCTTTTGATTTTCAGTGAGAAAACTGGTGAGGAGGAAGGGTTTTTTTGGGGGGGGTTTGATTATTAATTTTTTTAAATTTACCCCCTACACAAGTTTATAAATCTCCTCTATAGACATTTTCCCGCAAGCTGTAACGCAGAGGAGGGCGGAACAAGAGTCTGGTGTTCCAAAACAGAGTTAGTCATCCTGCTGTTAGATAGGAAAGAGAGACGGGGAAGTGGGAGGGGGGGGAAGATGTGGGGGGTGGGCCCTGGAACTTGAGATCGTGATGCTTGGTGCTTTCTCCTCTTCACAACCTGTCAGGGCCGTCTTATTTTTAAAAACAAAAGTTTGAGTCAGAATTTGGACTATTGGGTAGGAACTTAATTTGAGAAGGCTAAGTCGGGCACAGAGAGAGAGAGAGAGAGAGAGAGAGAGAGAGAGAGAGAGAGAGAGAGAAGAAAGAGAGAGAGAAAGAGAAAGAGAGGAGAGGAGAGAGAAGAAAGAGAGAGGGAGGAGAGAAGAAAGAGAGAGAGGAGAAAGAGAGAGAGGAGAGAGAGAAAGAGAACAAGAAGAAAGAGAGAGAGAAGAGAGAAGAAAGAGAGAGAGAGAGAGAGAAAGAGAACAAGAAGAAAGAGAGAGAGAAGAGAGAAGAAAGAGAGAGAGAGAGAAGAAAGAGAGAGAGAGAGAGAGAGAGAAAGGCACATGCATCCCGCATCAGGTGTGTGAGCGTTTTCAGCAGTCGAGGCTTGCTTTAGGGGATGATATAATGAGTGCGGAGATGGCAACAGATTGCGGTGGTTTAATTTGGCTCGGGGTTTTCATGAATGGAGTAGGTGCCAAAAGATAACTCATGGATTCTATGACTTCTATTTTTTTTATTTTATTTTTTTGTTGTTGTTCCTGGTGTGGGAAGCCCACCCCCACTCTCCTAGAAGAATAGAATAGAATAGAATTCTTTTATTGGCCAAGTGTGTGATTGGGCACACAAGGAATTTGTCTTTGGTGCATAGGCTCTCAGTGTACATAAAAGCTAAGATACATTCGTCAAGAATCATAAGGTACAACACTTAATGATAGTCATAAGCAATCAAATCATATTAGGAAACAGTCAATATAAATCGTAAGGATACCACCAACAAGGTTACAGTCATAAGTGGAAGGAGATGGGTGATGGGAACAATGAGAAGATTAATAGTAGTGCAGATTTAGTGAATAGTTTGACAGTGTTAAGGGAATTATTTGTTTAGCAGAGTGATGGAAAAAACTGTCCTTGTGTCTAGTTGTTCTGATGTGCAGGGCCCTATAATGTCTACATTTTGAGGGTAGGAATTGAGACAGTTTATGTCCATTCATTGGTGCTTTGGGCTGATGAAATTCTTGATAGGTCCAGGCTCATGACAGTAACATAACTACACAAATTTTAGGTCTTTTACTTTCGTGGAGAATATGCTCTGGACATTACTTTAGCATCTTCCTTCCTTCCTTCCTTCCTTCCTTCCTTCCTTCCTTCCTTCCTTCCTTCCTTCCTTCCTTCCTCCCTCTCTCCCTCCCTTTTATAAGTCTGTCCAATTAAAAAACAGCTCTGGATGGCCACAATATCCCTCCCTCCCTCCCTCTCCCTTCCTTTCCTTCCTCTCTCTCTCTCTCCCTCCCTCCCTCTCCCTTTCCCTCTCTCCCTTCTTCCTTCCTTCCTTCCTCCCCCTCTCTCTCCCTCCCTCTTCCTTTCCCTCTCCCTTCTTCCCTCCCTCCCTCCCTTTTATAAGTCTGTCCAATTAAAAAAACAGCTCTGGATGGCCACAATATCCCTCCCTCTCTCCCTTCCTTCCTTTCCTTCCTCTCTCTCTCTCTCTCCCTCCCTCTCCCTTTCCCTTTCTCCCTTCTTCCCTCCCTCTCTCCCTTCTTCCCTCCCTCCCTCCCTCCTTCCTTCCTTCCTTCCTAATGTAGGGACCAGTATATTGTTGATTCCCCCTCCCCCTATGCATCAAATTACGTGATGCGCTAAGCTAAAAACCTTGTGCGATGGGTTCCTGAAATGCTTCGGTGTTTTGGCACCCCTGATTTTCACTTCTCTTTTGAAGGCCATGAAAGCCAGCTCGGAAGCCACCGAATTGCTTCAGAACATCCGCCAAGCCAAAGAGAGGGCCGAGAAAGAGCTGGAGAAATTGCAGAACCGGGAGGACTCCAACGAAAGCATGAAAAAGAAATTGCTGGAAGCCGAGGTTAGCAAGTTGTCAACTTTGGCGCGTCGGGTTCCAATGCAACAAAAAGGTCTGGTGTGGCAGGCTTGGCTTTCTTTGCTGACTGAGACTTTTTTGCTTAAAGATTATGGCCTTTTTTGGAGGGAATTTGAACCGAAGTTTAGATAAAGGCAGTGGCTCAGTGGCTAAGACGCTGAGCTTGTCGATCGAAAGGTCGGCAGTTCAGCGGTTCGAATCCCGAGTGCCGCGTAACGGGGTGAGCTCCCGTTCCTTGTCCCAGCTTCTGCCAAACCTAGCAGTTCGAAAGCAGGTAAAAAATGCAAGGAGAAAAATAGGAACCACTTTGGTGGGAAGGGAACAGCGTTCCGTGCGCCTTTGGCGTTGAGTCATGCCAGCCACGTGACCACGGAGACGTCTTCGGACAGCGCTGGCTCTTCGGCTTTGAAACGGAGATGAGCACCGCCCCCTAGAGTCGGGAACGACTGGCACCTATGTGCGGAGGGAACCTTTACCTTTATCTTAGATAAAGGCAGAAGTGAATTTGGAGAGCATGTAGCCACAGCTGTTTGCGCTTGTAGTGGGAAACCACCGTTCTTGGTTTGAAAGTGGCCAAATTTATACGGTGTGGCAGAGTTGTCACGAAAGAATCATTGCCATTTTTTTTTAAACTTTTTTTGTTGTTTTTCAAACCGTCCGGGCTTCCTAACTCAAATTCAATCATCCAAGGTTCTGAGTCGAGTGGTCTTGTGATGGCAAAACGTTGGTTGACTATCCGGATTCTTTTTTTGGGGGGTGGGGTGGGGTGAGGAGGGGTTCATTCTGCCTTCTTGTCTGAAACTTTCTCTAGGAAAGACGCCATTCTCTGGAGAACCAAGTGAAGCGGCTGGAGACGGTGGAACGGCGAGAGAACCGACTGAAAGAAGATATCCAGACAAAATCTCAGCAAATCCAACAGATGGCTGATAAAATTCTGGTGGGTAGCAATGAAGAAAAAAAAAAAGAGGGGAGTTTTCAAATGGAGTGAGTGGTATTTGGTGGGAAGTGTTAAAAAGACAGAAAAAGAAGCAGAAGGTTTCAAATTATAAACTTCTGCAGCTGGGGACAGGTAACATTTATCGAGGGTTCCTTGTTAATAATACCCTGAGTCCGTGAGGCTGAAAAATGTGGTTCCTGCTTTAGAGAAGGCATCAGCCTTCAAGCTTTCTCAGGGGGTGTTTGACAGCAATCATAAATCATGAAAATCCGCCCCAATAAAAAGTATTTATACATTCATATTCATACCTGGTAGCCTTGCCTCCTCTTAACTCTAGTTGGTTGACGCAATAGTGCTTTTGAAAAGGCAACTGGACTTCCTTGAAAACGTGATGACGAAAGAAAGAAGGAAGGAAGAGAAAAGAAGGAAGGAAGGAGAGAGAGAGGAAGGAAGAAAAGAAAGAAGGAAGGCATGAAAGAAAGAAAGGAAAAAGGAAAGAAGAAGGAAAGAAAGAAAAAAGGGGAGAAGGAAGGAAAGAAGGAAAGAAAAAAGGAAACATGGGAAGGAAAGAAAAAAAGAAAAGGAAAGAAGGAAGGAAGAAACAGAAGGCAAGAAAGAAAAAGGAAAGAAAAAAGAAAGAAGGCAAGAAAGAAAAAGGAAAGAAAGAAAGTGAAGGAAGGAAGAGAAAGAAGGAAGGAAGAAACAAAAAAGGAAAGAAAGAGAAAGAAAAAAGAAAAAAAAGAAGGAAGGAAGGCAAGAAAGAAAAAGGAAAGAAAGAAAAAGGAAAGAAAAAGAAAGAAAGAAAGAAAGAAAGAAAGAAAGAAAGAAAGAAAGAAAAAGAAAGAAAAGAATTAAGTAATTAGTTAATTCTTGGACAGGCCAGAAAAAATGACGCTTCCAGTCCAACCCCCTGCCTTCTGCTGGGAGTCCTCCAATTCCCCTCTTTCACACCCCCCAATTTCCCCCGGGGCCTTTCCCACAGAATCCCCCGGGCTCCTCGTGGTGCTTCTGCTTCCCACGGAGGAGCCTCGGCTTCCAGTTGCCGCAACAGACGCTCCCGGCTCCAACAAAGGGGTGTTTCGTAAACTCCCTGCCCATCAATATGTTGGAGTTACGTGACAATGAAGCCTGCAAAGCCAAGCTGGAGAAGCCTTGGCAGTCTCGCCCGTGTCCCGAAATCTGTTGGGTTTTTCCCCCCGTGTTGGAGAAGGACCGAATGAATCACCTTAACTCTTCCCTCTCCGGAAATAATCTGCCGATGCGAATCCATGGTGTGGCTTGCTAGGATTCTCGCTCTTACGAAGGATAAAGGATCTGCAGGATCATCTCCTACCGGCCTCCCACTGCCCAGTGCGCTCACATAGGGCTGCCCTCCTCCGGGTCCCCTCGGCTAGACAGTGTCGGCTGGCGGTCCCCAGAATGAGGGCGTTCTCTGTGGTCGCACCGACCCTCTGGATTGGGTTGCCCACCGAGCTCCGGACGGCCCCCGACCTCCGTACCTTCCGCGCCGACCTAAAGACATGGCTTTTTCACCAACTGCCCTGATCTGTTGTTGATTTTAACTTGGGGATTGGGGATTTTAAATTGGTTTTAATATTTTTTAACTCTTATTTACTGTCGGGTTGTTTTATTGTTGTGAGCTGCCCCGAGTCCCGCGGGAGAAGGGCGGCATATAAATCTGACTATAAATAAATAAATAAAATAAATAAAGGAGACCTTTCTAGCTGCTTAGAGTTCTTCGGCCCTGCGTTGATAGGTGGTCCAAATACCTATCAATATTTATATGCACACAGATTGGCAGGTACAGGTGCTCCTCGACTTACGGCCATTTCTTTAGCGACCGGTCAAAGTTTGTTTTAAATATATTTGCCGCCTCTATCTCGCCATGTGGCTACTCCGGTTACAATGAGATTGGAAAAAAAAGTAACTACTGTCCAGTTCCTCACGATCCCCCCCTGTCCACCGCACAACTGTTGTGCGGTGTCCCAGTGGTTAAAAAACGCTGGCCGTGTCAACTGAAAGGAGGTTGGCAGTTTGAGACCCGAGCGCTCCAGGATGGGTTGAGCTCCCGTTTCTGCCTCAGCTCCTTTCGAACCTAGCAGTTTGAAGAAAAACCTGGAAAGCTACCTGTCTGAAATGGTATTAGGGTCTCCTCCTCGGAGCAGGGAGTTGAACTAGAAGACCTCCAAGGTCCCTTCCAACTCCGTTATTCTGTTAATCAGTCATAGACAAGAGGAGTGGGGAGAGTCAACCTGTTCTCCACAGCATCAGAGGGCAAGATAAGAAGTAACGGATGGAACGTTTGGATCTGTTAAAGATCCATAGCCTTCTGGAGTTGTGGAGTTGTGGAGTTGTGTCTCCATCGCTGGATTGAACAACCCTTTGACTCGGGTGGTGTAAAGATCTGCCTTAAGCAGGAGGTTGGACTAGAAGACCTCAAAGGTCCGGCCATACGATTCTGCGTTTTTGGCTTTGTATTGTTTGAATCCAAAATGTACGCTGAGATTCTGGAGCAGAGGTCTTCAAACTTGGCAGCTTGTGGACTTCAATTCCCAGAATTCTCAAAGCCAGCTATCAAATTTGGCAGCTTTTAAGACTTGTGGACTTCAACTCCCAGAATTCTCAAAGCCAGCTATCAAACTTGGCAGCTTTTAAGACTTGTGGACTTCAACTCCCAGAATTCTCAAAGCCAGCTATCAAATTTGGCAGCTTTTAAGACTTGTGGACTTCAACTCCCAGAATTCTCAAAGCCAGCTATCAAACTTGGCAGCTTTTAAGACTTGTGGATTTCAACTCCCAGAATTCATAGCATAGCTGGCTGGAGAATTCTGGGAGTTGAAGTCCACAAGTCTTAAAGCTGCCAAGTTTGAAGACCTCTGTTCTGGAGAATCACCAGCGGCCGATGGGTTTGAGAACGGTTTCATCCTCCCCTCTAAAAAAACAAAACAAACCCGGAGAGCATTTTCTCAAAAAGGAAGCGACTGCTTGAGCCGGGATCTACTTCAAAGAACCGAACCGAAGATCAACCCTCGAAGAAGAGAAAACGTTGTGAGTCTTTTATGTTTTCCCTGGGCTTTTAGCCGTGTAGGTGGAAGCTGACAGCTTGCTATGGCAACAGAGGTAGGGGCAGCTGAGTAGGAGAAGAAGATTTCAAGTGGTTTTTGTTTTTTTTCTCTGCCCCGGAGTCTGCAGCGGCTTTCAACTTACACTTCTTGACTTTCTGGAAAGATCTATCCATTTTGGGGAAATAGGTCACGATGGAGTTTTGGTTGTTGCTGCCGCCGCTGCTGGCTTGCTTGCCTTCGAATATATGTTTAAGCCGATTGCAGAGAGATGTGTGCTAGTCTGTGATTTAAAAAAAAAAACTTGAATTGGAATAACAGACCTGGAAGGGACCTTGGAGGTCTTCTAGTCCAACCCTCTGCTTAGGCAGGAAACCCTACACTTCAGACAAATGGTTATCCGACCTCTTCTTAAAAACTTCCAGTGTTGGAGAATTCACAACTTCTGGAGGCAAGGAGTTCCACTGGTTAATTGTTCTCACTGTCAGGAAATTTCTCCTTGGTTCTAGGTTGCTTCTCTCCTTGATGAGTTTCCACCCATTGCTTCTTGTCCTGCCTTCAGGTGCTTTGGAGAATAGCTTGACTCCCTCTTCTTTGGGGCAGCCCCTGAGATATTGGAAGACTGCTATCATGTCATCCTTAGTCCTTCTTTTCATCAAACTAGACTGTTGTGACCGAGGCCCATGTAGAGATTACCAAACACAATTCAGTCCTGAACAAACTTATTTTATTAAAACAGCTGAGAATTGATTTATTCTCAGCTTAGTCCAAAACAAGTCCTTCATAAACAGTCCTACGGCCTTATCACCAACCTTTGATGGCTTTGGCAACCTGCCAAAGGCTTTTCTTATCAAAACCCCCACAAAGTTCAAGAGACTCTGACAAGAAGCACTGGAATCAATCGTTGCTTTTCTACAAAGATCCCAAGAGCCGTTGCTGCTCTTTTAAGCCTTATGGGAGGGGCCAATCATCTTCTGGCCTTACTCCTGAGTCGTCCTTTTTGCTTCAGCTGCTCTTGCCTTCTGGCAGCTCTTCGCATGCCTGTATTAGGAACAGGCTCCTCCTGTTCCTCTACCTCTCTGCTGTCTGTCTCTGGAGGCTCTGGAGTCCACGCATCGCTCCCAGATGGCCCTGGCCCCATCTCTGTCTCCGACGCAGAGCCCTCGTCTGGTCCTTCCAGGACTGGCCCATTGTCCTCCCCAGCCTCCTCACTGTCCAACTCTGCTGCCAGCTCCGCAGGCTGCTGGCAACCACAATATAGACATACCCAGTTCCTGCAACCGTTCTTTATATGTTTTAGCCTCCAGTCCCCTAATCCTCTTTGTCGCTCTTCTCTGCACTCTTTCTAGAGTCTCCACATCTTTTTTACATCGTGGCGACCAAAACTGAATGCAGTATCCCAAGTGTGGCCTTATTACCAAGGCATTATAACTTAACAGTGTTCGTATAATTGTTGATGGGCTGTACCCCAATATCAGAAATGGTGTAGGGTTTCCTGCTTTGGGGGGGAGGGGGTTGGACTAGATGACCTACAGGGTCCCTTCCGACTCGGTTAATCTGTGAATCAGATGCATGCATGCAGGATCCAATCTGGGTTTTGTCTTCCGGGTTTTCGGACTCGTGCTGAAGCCCATCCTCAGAGAACATCTCCCTAACGGATTGTGTGCCGTTCTAAAAAAACCACACACATACACAACAGTGCACACTCCGCTAGGGAAAAGTTCCCCGAGGATGGGCTCCAGCACGAGTCCGAAAGCTCGGGAAGGCCAAACCTTCTGGTCCCGGCGAGTGACCCAGATTGGATCCTGCAAAACATTTATCCCGGGGAGCACGTCGATTCGCATCAAGCGATCGTCGGGAGTTCAGCCTACAGATGGGCTTGTAATTTATTCATGTGCAATGCAGGAGAAGGATTGTCGGGTCATGCAGTCAGTTGGAAACGAATGCACGAAGCCACTTCCCTTATTAAGGGCGGCTTTTCGAATCACGATTCACGTTTTTAATACAGAAGGTTTTGAAGATGGAGAGGAAGATGAAAGCAGAAGATTTTTCCTTTATGGGTCTAATGGAAAAGGACCTGGAGAAAAAAATTGGAACTTTGTTATTATATTTTGTGTGTGTGTGTGTGTGTAGGGCTATGTAGGTGCGCTTCTGTAGGTATTCCCCTTTGAGTTAGTTTGTTTGTTTGTTTGTTTGTTTATTTATTTATTTATTTATTTATTTATTTATTTATTTATTTATTTATTTATTTATTTATTTATTTATTGGTTCAATTTATATGCTGCCCTTTCTCCGGAGACTCAGGGCGGCTTACAATGCGTTAAGCAATAGCCTTCATACTTTTGTATATGCCTGCTTAGTAGGGCTTTCGGGGCCCCCAAGCGGTGTTCTATTTTATACAAAGTCAGCTTATTGCCCCCCACAATCCGGGTCCTCATTTTACCTACCTCGGAAGGATGGAAGGCTGAGTCAACCTTGAGCCTGGTGAGATTTGAACTTGCAGTAATTGCAGGCAGCTGGAAGCTAAGTGCTACTTTAACAGCACTTAGTCAGCTGCGCCACCAAAGGCTCTTTGGTGAGTTTGAGATGCTGACGAAATATCTTTTCTCCTAGGAACTGGAAGAGAAACACAGGGAAGCTCAGCTGGCGGCCCAACACCTGGAGTTGCATCTGAAGCAGAAAGAACAAATGTATGAAGAAAGACTCAAAGTAAGAAGTGGATTTGATCCTTTGGAGACAGGGGGCTTTTCTCATCCTCCTGCATTGTGTTGGGAAAGGAAAGGAAATAGCAATAGCCCTTAGACTGATAGACCGCTTCACAGCCCACTCTAAACGGTTTACAGAGTCAGCCTCTTGCCCTCCCCCTCTCTAACATCTATCATCTGTCTATCTCTATATCTATCTATCATCTGTCTATCTCTCTCTCTATCTCTATCTATCATCTGTCTATCTCTATATATCTATCTATATCATCTATCATCTGTCTATCTCTATATCTACCTATCTCTATCTATCATCTAACATCTGTCTCTCTCTCTCTCTCTATCATCTGTCTATCTCTATCACTATATCATCTGTCTATCTCTATATATCTATCATCTATCTATCTATCATCAAATGATTTGGGGGGATTTGCGGTGGCTCAGTGGCTAAGACACTGAGCTTGTCTGATCGAAAGGTTGGCAGTTCAGCGGTTCGAATCCCCAGTGCCGCGTGACGGGGTGAGCTCCTGTGACTTATCCCAGCTTCTAGGAACTTCCTAGCAGTTCAAAAGCTCGTAAAAAATGCAAGTAGGAAAATAGGCACCACCTTTGGTGGGAAGGGAACAGCGTTCCGTGCGCCTTTGGCGTTGAGTCATGCCGGCCACATGACCACGGAGACGTCTTCGGACAGCGCTGGCTCTTCGGCTTTGAAACGGAGATGAGCACACCGCCCCCTAGAGTCGGGAACGGCTAGCGCATATGTGCGAGGGGAACTTTTACCTTTAGCTTATTCTTCCCTTCCCTTCGTGCTCCCCTTCTGCATTAGCTGTCTTTTTCAAGAAATCCCTGGGAAAGTCCAGCAAGAGCTTTTAACAAATTGTAAGAGATTGTTGAGGAGGAGGATGGGGCTCAAATTGCCATGGAACTGTTGAGCGGCTATTCAGATGTCAGGTTGACCCAGGCAGAAAATACGAAGAAAGGATCGAACGAAACTCTCGCCAAATAATGTCCACAGTGCCAGGCAACTGAACAATTAGACTCTAAGTAGGACTGACTTTTGAGTTGGGCATGCCAGCCTCCTCTTCAGCTCAATCATTTTTTTGCTCCTATTATGAAACATCTAGAAGGCATGTCAAGGTGTGGGCTTTGGTGGCCAGTCTTCATCGGAACCCCTAAACACTGACCTCCCCTAAACTCCGCTGAAGACATTACCTAGCCTGGTAATGAAATATTCGGAAACCAACCCACAAGCTCGGAGAACGAACCTCCACCCTCATCCTCCACCCGAGCTACAGATATTCGCCACCGTTGCCAATATCCATGTTTCTCAAACGTAGCTTTAAGATAAGATAACCTTGATTGTCACTTGTTTCTGCGAACACATTGGCACACATTTAAAAATGAAATTTCTGATATCTGCTGTCAATTTCTATCTATCTCTACCATCTCTCTCTCTCTCTCTATCCATCCATCCATCCATCTAATCTGTATGTCTGCCATCTATCGTCTATATATCTATGTCTGTCTGTCTGTCCGTCCATCTGTCATATCCATCCATCCATCCATCTGTACTATAGATGACATAGTATGTCATTTATCATCTATGTCTGTCTGTCTGTCTGTCCATCCGTCCGTCCATCCATCTATCCATCCGTCTAATCTGTATGTTTGTCATCTATCATCTATATTTATTTGTCTGTCCATCCATCTATCATCTCTATCTATCCATTCATCCATCTATACATCTACACTATAGATGACATAGTATGTCATCTATCATCTGTCTGTCTGTCTGTCATTTGTCCGTCCATCTATCCACCCACCCACCCATCCATCCATCCATCCATCCATCCATCCATCCATCCATCCTATCTATCTTCCATCCATCCATCCATCCATCATCTATAATCTCTCTCTCTCTTATGTATCATCTCTTCCATCCATCCATCTCTCATCCATCTCTCTCTCATCCATCCATCCATCCATCCATCCATCCATCCATCCATCCAATCTATCTACGTTATCTATCTATCTATCCATTCCCATATGCATGCACGCACATACAAATACATATGCTACACACACAAACACCCACCCACCCACACACAATAATCACAGTCCATTTTGAATACATTTTGTGAGGTTTCTTTTGAATGGAGCACCTGGAATGCCACTCCAAGACCAACTCCGGCTTTTTCAGCCCCAGAAAGCTTTTGCAACTTCCCGATAGGGTTTGGCCTTCCAGACACTTTTCCAGGCGTCCGAAACGGTTTAAGACAACCCAAGTTTCGCTGGAACGTCAAGAGGCCTAAAAGTAAGGCCTGCTTGTTTCCTCCTTCCCACAATCCCCGCAGGTGCTTGATAACCAAATGAAGAAAGACTTGGCAGACAAAGATGCTCTGGAGAACATGCTCAGGAAACACGAGGAGGAAGCTCACGAAAAGTGCAAAATCCTTGCCGAGCAGAAAGCGGTAAGCGGGGCTGCTATTTAGCTAAGGCGCTGCTGTTTCAATTAGCTTGAGTCACCCGGCTGCTTGTAGGTGATCTTAGTCACATCCGAATGCATAAAATGTCACTTGCCCCGGCTTAGCGTGAGCTAAACACGCATAATTGTCATATCAATATTGCCGGCGTAAAAGATGTTTTCATGCGGAGGAGCTGTTGAGAATTCTCCCCTGCCTCCTGTTGGGAAGCCGTGGTGTGCTTCGGAGAACACGCCTGACGAGCCCCGTAGAATATTTTGAGCAGGGTTGGAAGATGGGGCCCGCAATTCCCGTAGAGCTCCAGGTGGTTTCCATGAAGCTCAGACAGACGGAGGTCTCTCAAAATGCTCAGAAACATTTTTGAGAAGATGGCCAACTTGGTTTTTAATTCTAGAAGCGAGAAAGGGCTTCGCCCCTTCCGATACTTTCATCCGTGGGGTGCAGCTCAAGGTGCTCCTTGTCACCTGTTACTTGGTTACCTGTAGGACTGTCTTTATCCAAGACAGAGTTCACCTGTCCAGTTTGATCTGGCAGATTTGGACATGTTGCAGGTGCCGTCAGCCAACGATGTCGACTGGCAGGAACGAGAAGATGGGCCTTTTCTGCGGTGGCCCCTGCTCCGTGGGATATCGTCCCCCTCGGAGATTAGAATGGCTCCAGCCCTTTTGGAGGCCTTAAATCATGCATGTACAACTTAGATAAGCACGAGCACTGATTAGGTTTCCTAGTTAGGATCCTGAAACATCTGCAAGAAAACCAGCAAGCTCAGGATCCCTCATATCAACCCCGAGCTACACATATTCTTCTTTATTAATACAATATAGTTAATGCACATATTCCCGTTTGCTTCCTTTTTACGATCGCTTAATTATTCATATTCATTATTCATCATGGCTCAGTGGCTAAGATGCTGAGCTTGTCGATCGAAAGGTCGGCAATTCAGCGGTTCGAATCCCTAGTGCCGTGTTAACGGGCTGAGCTCCCGTGACTTGTCCCAGCTTCTGCCAACCTAGCAGTTCGAAAGCAGGTAAAAAATGCAAGTAGAAAAAAAGGGACCACCTTTGGTGGGAAGGGAACAGCGTTCTGTGCGCCTTTGGCGTTGAGTCATGCCAGCCACATGACCACGGAGACATCTTCGGACAGCGCTGGCTCTTTGCCTTTGAAACGGAGATGTGCACCGCCCCCAGAGTCGGGAACGACTAGCACGCATGTGCGAGGGGAACCTTTACATTTAATTATTCATAGAGTCAGGGCGACTAGATGGAGCTCAGCCTTGACTGATCGGATGCCCTTCCTGACACCTATGTGGAGTTCACAGCAGATTTTTTTTTTTCTTTGCGCCCTAGTATGGCTGGCTGGGGAATTCTGGGAGTTGAAGTCTGTAGGTCTTAAAGTTGTCCAAGATTGGGCACCCCTGATTTAAATACTTGACTGGGAGTCGGAAGGGCCCCCTTTCTTGGCTCTACTGTTAGTAGATGAATCATCACTGCTGCCGTTTGTATTTATTTAACCTCGTGGGTGTTTTTTTTATCGTTTTAGTGGGGTTTTGTTTTGTTTTGTTTTTAATTGTTTTTTATCATTTGAGAATTTGTAAGCCTCCCAAAGTCAATTGGTTGAGTCGGGCGGCTGGAGAAATTGAATAAATCCATCACCGTTCGAACACCGCTGTTAATACAGCAGGGGGGGAATAATCTGTGTCTTCTTTCTTCAGATGATCAATGCCATGGATTCGAAGATCAGATCTCTGGAGCAGAGAATAGTGGAACTGTCTGAAGCTAACAAGCTGGCAGCAAACAGCAGCCTATTTACTCAGAGGAACATGTAAGCATAAAAGCTGCTATTATCTTGTCTTGACTCACACCCATTTGGAGAAGTTTACCAAGCCTGTTACTCATTGTGTAGAGCGTTCCTTTTGATGCTCCTTTGAATTTGGAGCAGAGATAGGCCCGAACAGGCACCGCAGAGAACATCTCTGAATCTCCCCTAATTGCATTCTGTCTGTCTGTCTTGTCTGTTGCCAGAAAGTTTGCAAAGTGTGTTTGCAGTCTTGGCATCTTTATCAAAAATTGCACGAGATATCTAAAATCTTGCAAATTGATTGGAAGGGGGTGGGGGGAAAGGGATTGGATGCTGTTCTGAGGATGCTGGAATCTAAACTAGCTTTATGGATTTCTGAAACTGAAATAAAAGGCTGCATCAAGAGAGGGACAGAATCAAGATCACGTGAAGTGCGAATACCACTTTATAAGGCCTTGGTAATAAGGCCACACTTGGAATATGGCATCCAGTTTTGGTCGCCACGATGTAAAAAAGATGTGGAGACTCTAGAAAGGGTGCAGAGAAGAGCAAGGAAGAGGATGAGGGGACTGGAGGCTAAAACATAGGAAGAACGGTTGCAGGAACTGGATATGTCTAGTTTAATGAAGAGAAGGACTAGAGGAGACATGATAGCAGTCTTCTGATATCTCAGGGGCTGCCCTGAAGAAGAGGGAGTCAAGCTATTCTCCAAAGCACCTGAAGGCAGGAGAAGAAGCAACGGGTGGAAACTAATCAAGGAGAGAAGCAACTTAGAACTAAGGAGGAATTTCCTGACAGTGAGAACAATTAACCAGTGGAACAACTTGCCTCCAGAAGTTGTGAATGCTCCAACACTGGAAGTTTTTAAGAAGAGGTTGGATAACCATTTGTCTGAAGTGGTGTAGGGTTTCCTGCCTAAGCAGGGGGTTGGACTAGAAGACCTCCAAGGTCCCTTCCAACTCTGTTATTCTATTCTAACTAAAATCTTGCAAGTTGTGGGCCAGTTACCTCTGAAGGACTAGGCTGGTTAGGGCTAGGGCCAATCTAGAGAAAAGAAAGACTAGTGTGTGTATGTATGTGGGGAGGGGGATGGGGGGGACGGGACAGCTTGGCTGTCTAAGGAATTCTGGGAGTTGAAGTCCATAGGTTGTAAAAGAGCCACAATTGCCCACCCCTGGGTTATACTACCTTAACACCCCCCCCCACCACATTCCTCCAATTTTTTTTTTTTTTAAAAAATATTTATTTAGGAAAGCCCAAGAAGAGATGATTTCTGAGCTCAGGCAGCAGAAATTTTATCTGGAAACCCAGGCCGGAAAATTAGAGGCGCACAACAATAAACTGGAGGAACAATTGGAAAAAATCAGTCATCAGGACCACACCGACAAGACTCGCCTGCTGGAGTTGGAGACGAGGTTAAGAGAGGTAAAAAAAAAAAAAAGTTTGAATCTTCCTACCGTTCGCACTACCGATTAACTACCATTTTCTGCAGGACCGCCAGGGTGGTGTCCTTTTTCCTCTGCTGACCAGAAGTCTGGTTCCCCTACCGTAAGAGTCTCCTCCTAGCACACCATCCTTTTTCCTCTACCTGCCCTAACTGAAAGCCCTATCAATTGTGAAGCCAAACAGCAACAGGGAGCCACAGCAGAGGGATGAAAGAGCCACATTTGGCTCCAGAGCCGCAGGTTGCTGACTCCTGAGATATACCCTGTGAGCTGCCAGGGAGGGCCCAACTCTGCTCTCTTCCTGCCCACCAGACAGTCCAAGCTCTGCTATTTCGTTGCCCTCTGGGAACGAGCCTCTCCTTCCTGCAACTCCACTGTTCTGACCCAGCTCCCCAAACACGACAAACCCTCTGACATGAACTCAAAAGATTCCTTTATTAGGAATGCCGGCAGCCCCTGCAAAACGTTTCTCTTTCACCGCAGGCTAACAACTCTGTCTGGCCGGGAGATGAATAATTGTCTGCCATAACTATTCATCTCCGCCCCCTGCCTTTTATCTCCAGAGCTAGGACCAGCCCATAGATTTCCACTGCTCTCCTCTCCTCTCCCTTCTGTGCATCTGTGTGTCAGGCACTGGACCCAGCTGTTCCTCCTCCTCCTCCTCATCAGCTACCTCCAGACCTGGGGGCTGTTGACTCTCCATCTGAGGGCTGACGGATGGCCCAGGCTCCACCTCTCTCTCTCTGCCAGCTCCATTCCCTCTTCCCCCTCCGAGCTCCCAGGTTGCCTTGATGCTGATCCTGACTCCCATGCCCCCTCCTCCTCTTCCTCCTCCTCTGATTCGGCTGCTGGAGGGGCCGGCGGCCGATAGGCCACAACATCCACACTATGCCTACAAAGACTCCTTCCACAGAAGACCAAGTCTTCCGATGAACTTCTGCTTTTCAAGAGGAGCCTTGGGCACCTGCTTAAGGGTGTGAGGAAGTCCTTCCAGAGGGACTCCATTCACACGGGCAACAACCTTTTAAAAGCAGCACTGTGCCCCCAGATGAAACAAATGAGCTTCCCCGTTAATCAGATGGCATCGAGTCTTGTTTCTCAAGTGCCAGACACGTTTTGGCAGGGTGTAAACAGAGACAAAAGGCTGCGGGGATAGAACTATCAACAAGCACATTCGTGATCATCTGCTGCTTCCCAAGATTGATTCTGATAGCTTAGAGCAGTGTTTCTCAACCTTGGTAGCTTGAAGATGGGGTGGACTTCAACTCCCAGCTGGCTGGGGGATTCTGGGAGTTGAAGTCCACCCATCTTCAAGCTACCAAGGTTGAGAAACACTGGCTTAGTGTTGTGAGCTGAAATATGGAAGTTCCCTTTCTCCCACGTTTGCATTAACCAGTAAAACGAGGACAATAGGCCACTTACTTAGGGCTGGGAAGAACTGGGAAGCGGTATATACCGTAAGTCTAAGTGCTGTTAAGAGTTGTGGCGGCACAGTGGTTAGAATGAAGAATTGCAGGTTAATTCTGCCGACTGCCTACAATTCGAACCTGACCGGCTCAAGGTTGACTCGTCCTTCTGAAGTCGGTAAAATGAAGACCCATATTGTTGGGGGCAAGAGGCTGACCTTGTAAACTGCTAAGAGAGGGCTGTGAAGCAGTATATAAATCTAAGTGCTAGTGCTTTTCCTTTTTTTCTCCTTCCTTCCTTCCTTCCTTCCTTCCTTCCTTCCTTCCTTCCTTCCTTCCTCCATCCCTCCCTCCTCATTTTCCTCATTTTACCCACCTCGGAAGGACGGAAGGCTGAGTCAACCTTGAGCCTGGTGAGATTTGAACTGCTGAACTGCAGCTAGCAGCAGGGTGGATTTGATTTAAATCGAGTTGATTTAAATCACAATTTAAATCATGATTAAAATCACTAGTAAAAAGGCTTGATTTAAATCAACTTGATTTAAATCCTAATTTTGAAAGAGCAACTGTCATCTCTGCTACTCCTTTGACCCACTGTTGACTCACCGATAGTCCCAGTGTTGCAGAATATACAGCCTCCTGCTACAGAACTAAGCTCCATTTCATGCTGAATAAACTAAATTATTTATGTATCTTAAATAGAAAACTATCTTACGATAGATTTTTACCCCAAAAGTTTTTTATTAAAATAAATTCGATAAAAATTTTTAAAAATCCGATTTAAATAAAAAAAAATCTGATTTTTTTGCTTTTTAAAAAAATCATTGATTTTTATCCACCCTGGCTAGCAGTCAGCTGAAGTAGCCTGCAGTGCTGCACTCTAACCACTGCGCCATCTCGGCTCTTCAGGGTTTACTACCTGTTCAGATGGGAATTCATCCCTTTTTTTTATTTGGAGGAGGTCAGCTTTTTTTAAAAAAAAAAACCCCAGAGGATATAGGGAATTTGAAAGGTTCTTTGAATGACATTTTTGTGTCTGTTTTTTTCTTGGCCCGTGCAGTCCGATCTTTTCATCCTGTACTCCAGGGAAGTGCTGGACATTTGAGCCTTAAAGCAAGGACGTTCACTGCTCTCCAATTCCCCCCCCCCTTTTAGGTTAGCCTTGAGCACGAAGAACAAAAATTGGAACTGAAGCGACAGCTTACCGAACTGCAGCTCACCCTCCAGGAGAGGGAATCTCAGATTTCAGGGTTGCAAGCGGCTCGATCGGCCTTGGAAAGTCAGCTCCGGGAAGCTAAAACCGAACTGGAAGAGACCACGGCGGAAGCTGAAGAAGAGATCCAGGCGCTGACGGTAAGCTTTTGAAAATTCTGGGCTCGGGGGTCAGGAGCCGCGCGCTGCTGGCTCTTTTGAGTTTGAAGCGCTAGGAGAAGGTTTGAAGCGGCCCGTTTCCTGTTCAAAACCTCCGGTGAATTTTCAAAGCTCGTGAAAAGGTTTGCCACCCATTTGTCAGAACAACCCAATTCCAATAAAAAAAAAAAAAAACTCCCGAGACGAGCGTCATCCCAAATCTTTCATTTATTGGAATAGGTATACTGGCACATCTGGGAAAAAACCCGAATCTGAGAGTTCTCTGATTTCAAAATACAACCCAGATGTGTTTTGTTTTCCCAGCCCAGCTCTTAAAATCGACGATAAAGTGCTACTTTAGGATTGTTCCCCAGTTCCCCAAATACGACAAACCCTCTGTAGCTGCCACATCTATTCATCTCCACCCGCTGCCTTTTATCCCCAGAGTTAGGGTGGGACTTCGCTAGCAGCGGTGGCTCTTCCGTCCCAAGGACCGGCCCATAGATTTCCACTGCTCTCCTCTCCTCTCCCTTCTGTGCATTTGAGCGTCAGGCACCGGACCCAGCTGTTCCTCCTCCTCTTCATCAGCTACCTCCAGACCTGAGGGCTGACGGACGGCCCAGTCTCCGCCTCCGTCTCTCTCTCTCTGCCAGCTCCATTCCCTCTTCCCCCTTGGAGCTCTCAGGTTGCCTTGATGCTGACCCCCGACTCCCACGCCTCCTCCTCTTCCTCCGATTCGGCTGCTGGAGGGGCCGCGGTCCAATAGGCCACAACACAAGGTGTTCTGAAAGGGCCTGAAGGGCCTGTGGCTGTGGATTCCACCTGGAATCCCATCGTAATCTCACTCTGATTTCGAAATACAACCCAGATGTGTCTTGTTTTCCCAGCCCACCTCTTAAAATTGACGATAAAGTGCTACTTTAGGATTGCAGGATGAGTGTTCTCTTAGGCGGTGAACTCTCCCGCTCCGAATAAGGCTTCTGCGACATCTTAAATTCTCCGTAAATCAAAACATATCCCTGGGAGTTAATACCTCAATGGAGCTCTTCCTTTCGAAAGAGTCCCCCGCAGGGATATATCCTTACCTCAAATGCATTACAGGTAGTCCTCGACTTCCGACAGTTCACTTAGTGACTGTTCGAAGTTACGAGAGCTCCGAAAAAGCGACTTAACAACCGTTTTTTCACACTTAATGACCGTTGCGGCATCCCCATGGCCCGTTGATCGAAATTCGGACGCTTGTCAACTGACTCGTATTTATGACGGTTGCTATGGCCCAGGGTCACGTGATCCCCTTTTGCGACCTCCCGCCAAGCAAAGCCAGTTTCACTTAACGATCGTCTTACTAACGTAAGAACCGCAGCGATTCATTTAACGTCCGTGGCAGGAAAGGTCGTAAAACGGGACAGAATTCACTTAACCAATGTCTTGCTTAGCCATAGAAATTTGGGGCTCAATTGTGGTCGTACGTCGAGGACTACCTGGACTTAATAAGTGCACTGACTCTTTTTTTTGGGGGGGGTGAAAGTTTGCTAACATTGATAGGCAGGGAAAGAGGCTAATTTTACAGGTAAATCGCTTTAATTTAGTTCCTTGGACCAGCTTTCAAAAAAAATTAATCCTAATTTTTGCATAAATACTCTGGAGTTTTAATAATGTCCTTTTCCGTCCTGCCCTGTTCTCTGCATCTAAAACAAATCAGGGCTTCTTGTTTTTTTCATTATGATGTTGAAAATATTCTATCTCCAGAACAGTTCTGACATTATTATCCTTTCACAGTCTTCTGGGTAGAAATCCAGATTGGTCAATATCAGCATGAATAAAAAGTCTGGAAAATCTTTTTAACTCTCTCAGCCATGATTTACACTCATCGGTCAATAACGAAATCACCCTTTACTTCTTATCAGAGGTCAAATCTTGTCCTTCCTTTTGGTAATAAAGCAATATTTACCTCTTGGTTTTTTTTTTGTCAAGAATCTGGCACGGCAGACCTCTTGGGTAACAGCGTTCATCGCAGTTTTTGTAAAAAACGGAATTCCATTTGGTCTTCAAAAAAACATAACATAAATTCTTGGTTTATGAGCCTTGGTAGTACAGTGGTCTAAAGCACCCTGTTATTAAGACCAGCTGCCTGCAATTACTGCAGGGTTCGAATCTCGCCAAGGCTCAAGGTTGACTCAGCCTTCCATCCTTTCTAAGGTAGGTAAATTGAGGACCCAGTTTGTGGGGGCAATAAGCTGACTTTGGATAAATATACAAAAGGATGAAGGCTATTGCTTAGCGCATTATAAGCCGCCCTGAGTCTCCGGAGAAGGGCAGCATATAAATCAAATTAAAAAAAATAAAATAAAAATAAAATAAATAAATAAACTTGGAAGTCCATCCAGTCTGGTGCTTGCCCTGTTTCCATTTCCTTTCTAACTTCTGATGGATCAAAATGGTTTTTCAGAAGATGGGTTTCGTTTTTTTCCCCCTATCCGGTCTGGCCAAAGTGTGGAGCGTGTGATACTGTGGCTGTGTTCTGTTTCTTTGCTGAAGCAGCTGTGATGTTTTTTGGGGGATCTAGGAATTGGGAAAGTGTGGAAGCTCCCGAAAGCAACCCTGTTTTCTGCCTTTGAGCTGCTAGCTGGAGCTTGAAGGACTCAGAGGAGGACTTCTTGCAGAACGAGGGGGGGGCGATAGGGCTGCAACAGTCTGTCACCCCCATTGATCGCCGGGGTTGATTCGGCTAATCTGGCTAGTCTAGGCAGGTGTCCCCTCCCTTGCCCCCCCCATGTGTATCCCTCCTGAAGCTGCAAGCTTGGTGGAAGAGAACGACCATCCAGATACACGTATACCAGTCTTTAGTCAAAGGATCTTCTGCATATGTATTTTGTGGGCTTAGCGGAACTGGGGAAGAGATAAGCTCTTTCAGTTGGGAAAGTCCACCTCCCATGTAGGACACTCAGAAGTCATGGACGTCATGGTATCCGAGGCTTGGGCACTAGTGGGATTCACCAGTTGTAAAAACCGGTTCACTTTGTGCGCTCTCCAGAGGCCAGAAATGGGCCCGTTTCCGGACTTCTGGTACTTCCGGTAGGCCTGGTTTTTTGCCCTCCCCAGGCTCCAGAGGCTTTTCTAGAGCCTCCAGAAGAGCTAAAAAGGTCTCCCCGAGTCACCGGAGGCTCTCTGGAGGCCAGAAACAGGCCCGTTTCCGGACTTCCAGTAAGCCCGTTTTTCGCCCTCCCAGAGCCTCCGCGCACGCCCTGCACTTACCTGGCATCCAAAATGGGCCTCATGGAGACTCTGGGGTGGGGAGAAGTGGACGGGGTCAGCCATTCCTTGGAACAACCGGTTCACCGAACGAGATTAAAATTAACATCCGCTTCACGCGAACCGGTCCGAAATGGCTGAATCCCAACCCTGGGCTTGGGTTCGTAAGTGACACTGCTCGGCGTACAGCTATGCCAAAGTTTGGATAGTTTGGATAGCATTAATTCTGCTGCACTGTATTATTATGATTTTATATAAAACACAGTGTAATTGGCTTTGCAAATCTCGTTCTTGAAGCTCTGGAGACTTCCCTGCTAGTTGGACATCCGCAGTGTTTCTCAACCTTGATGCCCTCCATACTGTTGGAACTACCATTCCCTAAAACTTCCAGCCAGCACCACCGATGGTTGCACGGGCCAACCAGAAAAATCTGGGATTTTTTTTGTGATTGTGGCTTGTCTGGAGAGCATCCGGTTGGAGAAACCTGGAGTCATCCACGCTCGGATACGTCAGGAACATGATTTTTGTATGATTTGATGCTAGTCTCAAAGGTGCATCTGAGTTGGCGTAAGACTCAAATATGAAGAGACGTCCATAGAGACGAACAGTTTGACCAAGTTCGGATAGGTTGTGATGGTGTTAGCTTTCAAATTTGGCGGGTATAAATTGCCCAAATAGCAATGGGGAAGAAGGTTGGGTGCGTGTGCCATAATCTGTTGGTTTCTTGCATCCTTGTACAACAAGTTGGCCTTTGCTCTTCGACGTGGTCCTTTTCAGTGGAGGTCCGTTTTGCCTTCCTTTGAGCATCCTTCCATACCTGTAGAAGCTTTGGAAGAAGGACTTACCGTATTTTTTGAAGTATAAGACACACTTTTTCCCCTCCTAAAAGGGGGTGAAAATTTGGGTGCGTCTTATACACCGAATGTAGCCCCACCCACCTGCTGGCCCCCACCTTTTGGCCTCTGCCTCCCAGCAATTTACCTCCTTGCAGCAAGCAGCAAGAAGAAACAGCTCATTTCAGCTTCAGCACAGCCTAATTAGCACAAGTTGATTGTCCCTTGGATCGGCCTCCCGACTCTCAGCTGTTTCAGGCTGCAGGGATTGCCATGGCCTATCGCTGCACGGGCCTCTGCTGCTTGCTGCAAGGAGGTAAATTGCTGGGAGCAGATTTTTTTTTTCTTGTGCTAATCAAGCTATGCTGAAAACGAAAATGAAAGTAAAGCAAGCTATTTGCTGTTTGCTGCAACGAGGCAAAATTGCTGGGAGGCAGAGGCAGATTTCTTTTCCTTGTTTTCCTCACCAAAAAAGGTAGGTGCGTCTTTATAGTCCGGAGTGTCTTATACTCCGAAAAATACGGTAGTTAATTCTGTTAATTCTTATCTAGCGCCAATTTAGTGCTGAATGTCAGTTGTCCTAATTCTTGTGCTGTAGGCTCAAGCAATCAATCTTCTCAACCGCAGTACAGTCTTGATTTTTGTGCCTGACGATACTTAATTCATCTGTCGGATGTATTTATTGTCCCTAATACCTTTTGATTATACTCCGAAAAATACGGTAAGTCTAAGTTCAGAGGGGGTGGACTTAGACTGTTTGTGGGAACATAACGATTCTAGGCTGATGACTTGTTTGATTCCCCTCCCACCTCTTTCCCGACTCTGCTTGCCCTTCTAACAAATATCTTTGGACAGGCAAGCATATAACTTGGTTATTTCACAGCACCAACCTTTAGTGTTATGAAGTCCCAAAGGGTACTTTTTTCAAAAGGCAGCTTTCGGACTTTTTCTTGGTTTTTCCTTGAAGATGTTTCGCTTTAAGAAGCTTCTTCGGTTCTGACTGAATGGTGGGAGGATGGAAGGAAGGATTTATATTCCTTTTGCAGGCATCTGGCGGTTAACCCAGAATCTACTCGCTCACGACCGTTAATCACTGACGGCCAGATGACCGCCAGGAATGTAAATCCATCCGTCCTCCCATCATTTCGTCAGAACCCGAAGAAGCTTCTTGGATGCGAAGCGAAATGTCTTCAAGGAAAAAGTCCACTTTGCTTTTGGAAAAAAACACCTTTGGGACAACCAGGACCTGGATGACCGAGAATCTCCATAGGATCTCCCTTTAGATCAGTGTTTCTCAACCTTGGAAGCTTGAAGATGGGTGGACTTCAACTCCCAGAATCCCCCAGCCAGCTACCAAGGTTGAGAAACACTGCTTTAGATACAGTTGAAGCTTTAGCTTCCAGGTGCAGAAGATGGCTGAGGCCGACACCGCTGGGTTGTTGTAGTTTTTGCCCAGCCAGGGCTAACAACCTGCAGGATCTTCCCTAACCCTAAACCTTTTGCTTGCTGGTAGATTGTTCTATAGTTCATTGAGCAAGAGCTGTTGGATGCTGCCTCTGATGTGTGCAAACATTGATGATCAAATTCTTACCTCCTTTAGGCACATAGAGATGAAATCCAGCGTAAATTCGAAGCCCTTCGTAATAGCTGCACAGTGAGTATTCCACCGAGACCCTTGAATTATTTTGAAATCAGAGGATGAGGAAGGGAAGCGGTCCACGCTCTGTCTGCTCCTTGGAACGTCAAAGGCTTCGAAAGGGGTCCTTGGGCTTTCCCCCGAGCTAGCAGAACCAAGACTGATGTGAATTCTTACTTGAGATCTCCAGAAAAAGAAAACAAAACAAAAATATATATATATTATCCACTCTGGAGCTTTGAAGCCTTCGATCTGGCGTTGGCCACTTCAAAACCTCGCGAAAACAAATTGGAAAAAAATAAATAAATAAAAAATAAAATCTCATTTCAGTGCAGCTAATAAGAATGGTTTAAGCAGCTGCCACAAACGATGGGTATATGATATGACATTTCCCAGACGGTGGGAAATAGCTCGTACTCTCGGGCACCCAGCCAGCCTCGATGTCTCTTTAAGATGACACTCCCTCACCCTGCGGATTGAACTGGGAGCAACCCAACCTCCCGTTTTGAGCATTTTGTGACCGTCGCTTTTGGAATTGCGACGCGAGCTGGTTGCGTTTTGGCTGCAAGCTGGGGGAATGGCTGCATGCACGGCTGCCTCCCTGCATCCTTTGCCGCAGGTTCTCCTTGGATGGAAAACGCCGAACCACCCTTAGGTGCCTCTCTGCCCTACCTTTCCCCCCCTCCCCCATCCCCAAATCATGCATGCAAACGCTCTCCTCCACTTTTCCTCTCCCTGCCATTGGCACCTTGAGCGAGAGCCTCGCCATCTCTCAATGCTGCAATTTTGCATGCGGAGCAACGCATGCCAGATCTCGCGCCCACGAAACGAACGGTGAGGGGGGCCTCGAAAGAAGCGTTTTGCAATGAGACCAAAAAAAAAACCCCCCTCCACCGGGGCAAGGGAAGCTGACGGCGTTAAAAAAATGCGCGTTAGCCGGTTTGGTTCAGTAGCGGCTGAGTTCAGGTGGATGTTTTTGAAGTTGGGGCAGAAAACGTTAAAAAAAAATAATTAAAAAATGACACGTAATTTTAAGATGGGAAGTCCTGCGTGCTTCCAAAGCCGTCGTCCATTTGGTGGTTTTTGGAACCGATGTTGCCCAGTTGCTTCTTGAAGAAGTTGTTCCTCTTCCTACTTGCTGTTTGTAACTCCTTAAAAGTAAGTTCCTGGAAAAAGAACGAGGCCCAAGAATTCACTGCAAAGATTGGGCCTCCTGGGTGCACAAATCACAAATCTGTTCTTGAGTTTAGAGGAGTAGAATCAAGATCACGTGAAGTGTTAATACCGCTTTATAAGGCCTTGGTAAGGCCACACTTGGAATACGGCATCCAGTTTTGGTCGCCATGATGTAAAAAAGATGTGGAGACTCTGGAAAGAGTGCAGAGAAGAGCAACCAAGATGATTAGGGGACTGGAGGCTAAAAGGTATGAAGAACGGTTGCAGGAACTGGGTTTGTCTGGTTTAATGAAAAGAAGGACTAGGGGAGACATGATAGCAGTCTTCCAATATCTCAGGGGCTGCCCCAAAGAAGAGGGAGTCAAGCTATTCTCCAAAGCACCTGAAGGCAGGACAAGAAGCAACGGGTGGAAATGAGGACCCAGTTTGTGGGGGCAATAAACTGACTTTGTATAAAATATACAAAAGTATGAAGGCTATTGCTTAACGCATTGTAAGCCTCCCTGAGTCTCCGGAGAAGGGCGGCATATAAATCAAATTTAAAAAAAAATAAATCATTCTGGGTTCACCAGGAGTAGGGAAACAAGGTGTTTCCTGCCTCTGGAGGGCCTGGGGTGGAATGGAGAAGGCCCGTTTTTCTTTCTCACCTGGCTCCAGAACCTCTCTATGCATCTGGGGAGGGCGAAAACAGCCTTCCCCATCCCCTCGGAGGCCCTCCGGAAGACTGAAACGGCCCATTTCACAACTCCCGGTTGGACAGGAAGTGCCTTTTTTGCTGTCCCCAGCCTCCAGAGACTCCTAGAAAGCCTCCGGAGGGCCTGGAAAGGAGGGCGAGGTTGCGTGCATATGCGCAGGGCGGGGCACATAGAATTACGCGTGTGGGCATGCGCATGTCCGAACCTCCCCTGCCCCCCCCCCTTCTTGGCACGCGATGGCAAAAAGGTTAGCCATCACTGCTCTAGTGTATTAATAGTCAGGCTGCAGACTGGTTGCTAAATTCAGAAATAGCTTGGAGGAGGATGTAAAAGACACTCAAGGAAGTCAATCTGGAGAGCTAAAATAGCCGTTACGGCAAACTCATTGCCCCAACCTTGAACGGTTTTTCTTTTTCCGGTGGGCCTTCGATCTTGGTGCTTTTCTTCCTGGGAAGCCCTGGTTCTGGTTCGGCACCGTTTCCCCCAAACCACGGTGTTTTGCTTTCCTTTAATGAAAAGAGTGTCTTTTTCATTAAACCCCTCGCTGGTTTATTGCCGCAACTTGCAACTCAAGACAGGACGAATTTTTGCTCTCTTGGTGATATATCTTGACAGAGAACAGGAGGGTGGAGGCGCCTGCTGTTATTCTTAGCCGAAATATTATGCTAAACATGGCCAGCCAAGGGTATTTATGGCTCGTAAGGATGCTGGCTGGGACGTGATTCATGAAAACATGATTGCATTGTATATATATATAGATAGATAGATAGATAGATAGATAGAATAAGCATGTTGCCTTAGATTTTTTGAATTCTATCCTGTTTCCTCAAGTAAGGAACAGCCCACCTGCCAAAGATAAAGACAAATACATTTTCTTTTCTTTTCTTTTTTTTCGGCAAGAGATTCTTCTGCCTAAATCCTCCCGTCCCTTGGTCTCTGCTCCTGCCTGCTGCCTGTTTTTCCTCTTCCACCAAATTCATTTCAGAAATCCTGCAGCCTCTTAAAATCTTTCACACCTCGCCACCAATTGACCAGAGATGGCATAAGGCAGCACCGCGTGAGCTGAATCAGCTGCCAAAAAAGCCAACACAGTTCTATCCCCAGCATAAACCGAGGGATAGACTCAAGATCACGTGAAGTGTTGGTAGAGCCTTGGTAGTACAGTGGTCTAAAGCACCCTGTTATTAAAACCAGCTGCCTGCAATTACTGCAGGTTCGAATCTCGCCAGGCTCAAGGTTGACTCAGCCTTCCATCCTTTCTAAGGTAGGTAAATTGAGGACCCAGTTTGTGGGGGCAATAAGCTGACTTTGTATAAAATATACAAAAGGATGAAGGCTATTGCTTAGCGCATTGTAAGACGCCCTGAGTCTCTGGAGAAGGGCGGCATATAAATCAGATTTTAAAAAAAAAGTGTTAATAATACCACTTAATAATGCCTTGGTAAGGCCACGCTTGGAATACCCTGCCTTTTATCCCTACAGCTGGGGTGGGGCTTCGCTAGCAGCGGTAGCTTCCGTCCCAAGGACCGGCCCATAGATTTCCCCTGCTCTCCTCTCCTCTGCCTTCTGCACATCCACACATCAGGCACGGGACCCAGCTATTCCTCCTCTTCCTCATCAGCCACTTCCAGACCTGGGGGCTGTTGACTCTCCATCTGAGGGCTGACGGACGGCCCAGGCTCCGCCACTGTCTCTCTCTCTCTCTGATAGCTCCATTCCCTCTTCCCCCACGGAGGTCCCAGGTGGCCCTGATGCTAACCCTGACTCCCACCCCTCCTCCTCCTCCTCTGATTCGGCTGCTGGAGGGGCCGGCGGCCGACGGGCCCCAACAACAGCTATGTCAGCATTAGCCTCCAGAAGCTCTTAAGAGAACATTTCAGCAGTTCCTTCTGTGTTCCTCCTAAAAGGCATGCAAAGATCAGACGCTTGGGGCGAATGCTAAAAATACAATATCTTTGGCTTGCGAGATGGATTTCTGAACAAAAATCGCTTCGGGATGAAGTCAGAAGATGGGTTTCCTGTTAAGGGTGAAGATTTTTTTTTCTTAAACATTTGCTTCTCATGGTGAAGTGGAGAGACGGCAAGCAATTACAGGCAGCCCTCAACATACAACCTGGTGACCGTGGGGAGAGGGCAACGGTCGTAAGTGTGAAAAAGGGTTCCAAGTCACTTTTTCCCCCAGTGCCGTCGTAACTTGGAACGGTCACTAAACGAGCAGTTGTAAGTCAAGGAATAACTGTACATCATAGAACCGTGGTGGCGAACCTATGGCACACGTGCCAGAGGTGGCACACAGAGCCCTCTCTGTGGGCACGCGCACCATCGCCAGCTGATCTTCTCATTTCTGGCGTGCCGGCCAGCTGGTCTTTGCAGGCACCACAGTGCCGGAAAAAGATCTTGAAATGGCCCAGAAAACGGCCCCAAAACAGGCTGTTTTTTGGGTTGTTTTTCAGGCTGTCTCCTGGCCCGTTTTTCAGGCCATTTTTCAGGTTGTTTTTGGCCCGAAAAACGCCCCCCAAACTGTTGCAGTCTGCCAGCAACCTGTGGAGCTGGCAGCGGAGTTGGACAGCGATGAGGCTGAGGAAGAACATGGGCCAGTCCTGGAGTCAGGGGAAGGCGCGGATGAGGGCTCTGCATCAGAGGCAGAGATGGGGCCAGGGCCATCGGGGAGTGATGCGCGGACTTCGGAGCCTCCAGAGGCTGACAGTAGAGAGGCAGAGGAACAGGAGGAGCCTGTTCATAGTGCATGTATGAGAAGAGCTGCCAGAAGGCAGGAGCAGATAAAGCAGAGAGGACGACTCAGGAGTAAGGCCAGGAGATGATTGGTCCCTCCCATAAGGCTTAAAAGAGAAACAGAGGCACTTGGGCATTTTGCAGGAAAACAACGTTGAGAGAATTGCTTCTTGTTTGGATGTATTTCTTTCTAGTCAGCATCTTCTTCTCCTGAACTTTTGCCAAGAAAAGCCTTTGGCAGTTTGCCTAATGATCCCAAGGTCGGTGATAAACGGAGGGATGGTGTTTTGAAGAATTTGCTTTAATTTAGTTTGGACTACGCTGAGAATGACTTAATTCTCAGCTGTTCTAATAAAGTCTGTTTGTTTTCGAACTGTTTGCATTTAATACTAACTACTTGGGCCTGGGTCACAACAAAAGCGTCCTGAAAAATGCCCTGAAAACGGTCCCGAAAACGGCCAGCTGGTTTTCGGGTTTCCGGTTTGGGCACTCGGTGCCGAAAAGGTTTGCCATCACTGTCATAGAAGATGCATTAAGACGAACAGATGTGTTACGCTAACCATCTACGCTTGCTGGATTAGGCTATAACTTCTGCCTGTATGGTTTGCCTCCAGGCGCCTCCATCCAAATGTTTTTCTAAGCTGATCAAAAGGATGATAATTCTGTATATTCCTGCTTTTTGCCTCCGGCCCCTGCTCTTCGGAGGCCCACGTGCCTCTGGAAATATAAGCAAAAGCGATTTGTTTGAAATGACTAAATAACTATACCGATTGGTCTATCCGCCTATCTGAGTTACCACGGTAACCTCGAGTGTTGTACCAAGTTTTATAACCACCTTGTAGCATGGGGGGGTGAGGGCGAGAAACCTATTTTCTTATTTATGTCCTCGCGTCTGTTGTCTCTCTTACTAGTAAATTGAAATTCGAACGTGTTAGGCGTTCGATATTATTATTTTTTTTTGCAGGCATTGTTCGTTTCCGACCGATACGAGAAGCTACTCCTAGCGTTTAGTCATACCTGCATCCTTGTATAGAAGGGATATGTGTATCAATGGATTTAAACAAGGAATAGTTGGGGGGGGCCGGTGGAAATCACAATGCATTTCTGCGTTAGCCACATTTCAATTTTATTTATTTACTTACTTACTTATAGCACTTACCGTGTTTCCCCGAAAACGAGACCCTGTCTTATATTTTTTTGAACCCCGAAATAAGGGCTTGAGCTTATTTTCGGGGAGGTCTTATTATTTTGGGGCGCGTGGAGCGAGACGGGGCTTCTCTTGCTGTCTTACCTGATTTCCAGCTCTGTCTCCCTAACCCTAACAAGAGGAAATGGCAGGGACCGTCTGCGCATGAATTTAAATATTTTCAGGGAGGGCTTATTTTCGGGAGGGGGAGGCTTATTTTAGCACATGCGCTCAAAAGCCCGATTGGGCTTATTATCATCGGATGTCTTACTTTAGGGAGAACAGGGTATTTCAGAATTATAATATCAATCTGTAAGTCAACCGCCAACAACCAGGAGGGAAGAGTTTCAGTCTCCCCATCTATACATTTCAAGATAATGGCAATTAACTGGTATATCTAGGAAGAGTAGGAAGGAGGGAAAAACGACCATAAATGTTAATTTCATCCCGTAGAAAGGAAACAGGAGAGAGAAACCTGGAGCCGAGTACTCTTTTGTCTTTCTGAATTCTAACTTGAAAAGTTTTTTTTCCCCCAATGCATTGAAAAGGAAGATTGTCCCTTGAGCAAAGAGCCTCTTTTGTGGTATCCCAGATCCTGCAGCTCAATGTTGCTGCTTTCACAATCCTTCCCTTCAAACGGATGAGGAAGTTCTCAGAACTTCAAGCTTGAAAGATGGCCGCCTTGGTGGTCTCCTTGTGGTCCATCTTTCTATTGTCTCCAACCCACCTGTTAGGAGATGCTTGTTAAAGGTTCCCCTCGCACATCTGTGCTAGTCGTTCCCGACTCTAGGGGGCAGTGCTCATCTCCGTTTCTAAGCCGCTGTCCGAAGATGTCTCCGTGGTCCTGTGGCCGGCATGACTCAACGCCAAAGGTGCACGGAACGCTGTTACCTTCCCGCTAAAGGTGGTCCCTATTTTTCTACTTCCATTTTTTTTAATGTGCTTTTGAACTGCTAGGTTGGCAGAAGCTGGGACAAGTAACGTGAGCTCATCCCATTATCCGGCGCTAGGGATTCAAACCGCTGAACTGCCGACCTTTCGATCGACAAGCTCGGCGTCTTAGCCGCTGAGCTACCGCGTCCCTTGTAGATTCTTGTTAGCTTTATATATTTATCAAAGGGCAAGAAATAGTTCTCTCCCTTCCTGTCCGCCTCCCCACGCAGCTGAACCAAGAAACCAAAAAATTTCAAAAAAATGGAACCTTCTAGATGCAATGAACCAAGAGAAGATGCTCTTAAGGTGGGCAATATCTAAGCACGGGAGCCACGTCGTCAGGATGTTTTTTTTTAATGGCTGTGTGACATTTGCGTTGATTCCTATTCACATCGCTTTATTCCTCGTGTCGATTCTTCCTCTGTGGTTGGGAAGAAAACGGAGACATCGCCATTGGTGGGGAGTCACAACCGTGAGTGCCAAGTTGTGTGCGTTAGGACAACTTTTGACGGAGTGATTTTGTTATTAGTTGGCTCAGTCGAGCGTTGTCTGGAAGCACAATTTCCTTCCAAAATTGTGGGTTTCGCGCTTCAGCCTGTATGTCTTCGTCCAGTCGTTTGCCTCCATTTTCTGACCGGTTTGGTTTATCCAGCGGCATTCAAAACATCTGAGGTGGGCCAAAGCACTTCATCTTCACCCCCATTCTGCTTTAATGAACCCCAGCTTTCTTTGCTTTGTCGCCTGATACTGTGTCTGCCTCTCACTGAAGCGCTTATATTAGCTTTGCCTCTCTAAAATGCGTATGAATGGCGGGTGCTTGTCATATGTCACCCCAAGGTGAACCCTAAATGGGAGAGGGCGGCCGGTTAGCTGTTGGCAACACCCTGTGTTCTGACCCAGCTCCTCAAACACGACAAACCCTCTGAAGTGAACTCAAAGATTCCTTGATTAGAAGCGCCGGCAGCCCCGGCAAAACGTTTCTCTCTCACTGCAGGCTAACAACTCTGTCCGGCAGGGAGATGAATAGTTGTCTGCCGCATCTATTCATCTCCGCCCCCTGCCTTTTATCCCCAGAGCTTCGCTAGCAGCGGTGGCTCTTCCGTCCCGAGGACCGGCCCATAGATTTCCACTGCTCTCCTCTCCTCTGCCTTCTGTGCATCTGCGCGTCAGGCACTGGACCCAGCTGTTCCTCCTCCTCCTCATCAGCCACCTCCAGACCTGGGGGCTGTTGACTCTCCATCTGAGGGCTGACAGACGGCCCACCTCTGTCTGTCTATCACAGCTCCATTCCCTCTTCCCCCTCGGAGCTCTCAGGTTGCCTTGATGCTGACCCTAACTCCCACGCCCCCTCCTCCTCCTCCTCCTCTGATTCGGCTGCTGGAAGGGCCGGTATCCAACAGTTCACAACACCCTGGTTTTCCTCTCTTGTTGAAATAATCTCAAAAAGAGTCACCTAACAGGTAATCTGCCTCTCCACACATCGTCAGTATCCTTCTTACGGAACTTAGCGTCTGTAGTCCACAGTGAGGAGAACATCAGGTTGGGAAACATAAATCCATTTGCTTTATACCGCGGTTCGAACATCTGCAGATCTGGCCAAACAATCATGGGCTGCCAGTTGCTTGCTGCTCTTGCATTCTCCCAACCCGAGGCCGTAGCATGAAAAGTAAACCTCTTAATGTCGGGTGCATCTTAACACATAACAATGGACAGCAGATCTTGAACCCGGGCATGGGTTTAAGCCTCAAGCATGTGCCGTTTTTGCAAAGCTGCATGATAAAAAAAAAAAACAACCTTCCAGAACGCCATTTGATGAAGTTTGGAAGTTGGCTGTCGGAAGACTCGTCGGCTTTTAAGTTCTCCGCCTGTTTTCTTAGATTTGTTTTCTGTTTTTTTTTTTTTCCCCTCCCCGGTGTGTTGTTGTTCTTTTCGTGTAGGTGATTACGGATTTAGAAGAGCAGCTAAACCAGCTGACCGAGGATAACGCTGAGCTGAACAACCAGAACTTCTTCCTCTCCAAGCAGTTAGACGAAGCTTCGGGGGCGAACAACGAGGTGATTCAGTTGCGGAGCGAGGTTGACCATCTCCGTCGCGAGATAACGGAACGGGAGATGCAGCTCACCAGTCAAAAGCAAGTAAGTCCTCCCCGTTTCAGTTTGCAAAGGCCGGTGCTCTCGTTCAACCATCCGACTAAATACATATTAGATGTTAGAACAATTCACCAGTGGAACAACTTGCCTCCAGAAGTTGTGAAGGCTCCAACACTGGAAGTTTTTAAGAAGAGGTTGGATAACCATTTGTCTGAAGTGCTGTAGGGTTTCCTGCCTAAGCAGGGGGTTAGACTAGAAGACCTCCAAGGTCCCTTCCAACTCTGTTTATTCTATTCTATTCTATTCTATTCTATTCTATTCTATTCTATTCTATTCTATTCTAATTTCCTATTCCCTATTCCTATTCCTATTCCTATTCCTATTTCATTGTATTCCATTCCATTTCATTTTATTCCATTCTATTCTGGTTTCTTATTCTATTTCATATTTCTCTTCCCTTCCCTTCCCTTCCCTTCCCTTCCCTTCCCTTCCCTTCCCTTCCCTTCCCTTCCCTTCCCTTCCATTCTATTCTTATTCCAATCTCCTATTCTATTCTATTCTATTCTATTCTATTCTATTCTATTCTATTCTATTTTCTTCTATTCTCTTCTATTCTAATTTCCTATTCCCTATTCCTATTCCTATTCTTATTCCTATTTCATTGTATTCCATTCCATTCCATTTTATTCCATTCTATTCTGGTTTCTTATTCTATTTCATATTTCTCTTCTATTCTATTCTGATTTCTTATTCTATTCTATTCTTTTCTATTCTATTCTATTCTATTCTATTCTATTCTATTCTATTCTATTCTTTCCTATTCCCTATTCCTATTCCTATTCTTATTCTTATTTCTTATTCTGTTCTATTCTATTCTGGTTTCTTATTCTATTCTATTCTATTCTATTCTATTCTATTCTATTCTATTCTATTCTCTATTCTCTATTCTCTATTCTCTATTCCTATTCCTATTCCATTCCATTCTATTCCATTCTATTCTATTCTTTCTATTCTATTGACGTGGTCTGAGAACAGGCGGTATAAACCACTGCATCTGGTTAATTCTTCCCCATTTTATGACCTTGGAAACCCTGCCTCAGATTCTTCTAACACTGCTGTTCCCCTCTCCTACCTAACATGCACCATCCAGAACCATGCCATCATGTGCCTCTTTCCTTGAAGAGGTTCAGTAAATGTTAAGAACCTCTTGGCAAGGAATCTAAAGGAGCTTTATTTTAGACGAGGATTATGCTCTCGATTATGAGCGGTGCGGTGGCAGCACTCGTCTCCCAGTCAGGAGGCTGTGAGTTCAATCCTAGGTAGAGACAGATATTTCTCTCTCTCGGCCCAATGAGAATATATCTGCTGAATAAAACTCTGCATTGGCAACAGGGAGGGCATCCGGCCAGTAAACACTCGGCTAGCTCCATTCAGTTGGCCAGTCTCCACCCCGCAAGGGATTATGGGGTCTTTAAAAGAAGATATAAGCCTTAATGCTGAGTGGTGCGGTGGCCTAGCCGTGGAGCGCTTGCCTCACAATCGGGAGGTTGTGAGTTCGATCCCTGGTAGAGACAGATATTTCTCTCTCTCGGCACATGAGAATGTATTCTGCTGATTATAACTCCGTACTGGCGACAGGAAGGGCATCCGGCCAGTAAACCCTCAGCTCCATTCAGTTGCCCAGACTCCACTCATTAAAAGGAGGTGATGGTTATGCTCTCGAGCTGAACTTCACAGGGGAGAAAAAAAATAATCTGCTGGGGATTTATTTTTAGACCATGGAGGCCTTAAAGACCACCTGTACTATGCTGGAGGAGCAAGTGATGGATCTGGAGGCTCTGAACGACGAGCTCTTGGAGAAGGAGCGCCAGTGGGAGGCGTGGAGAAGTGTTCTGGGAGACGAGAAGACCCAGTTTGAGTGCCGGGTGCGGGAACTCCAGAGGATGTTGGATACGGAGAAGCAGAGCAGGTACGCGTTCTCTTCGGTTTGGGGTTTGGGTAAACGCAAAACGGTGGAAAAGGAAGGGGGGTTGAAAAACAGGATGTTAAAAAAATCCACGAGAACCTCTGGAAGACGGTGAATTCAATAAAGGAGAACATCTGTAGCTCAGGGTTGAAACGAGGGGTCCTTGGCGCTCTCCGAGCTTGGTGGTTTTCTTGCGGACGTTTCATTACCCAGCTAAGTAACATCATCATGTGTTTGACCTCGGGGAGGGCGGGAGGGGGGCGTGGCCAGAGTGGGCATCACTTGTGTTGAGTGGCACTTGTGATGGCCAAGTGCTAAGCCAGGATTTCCCTCAGACCCTCCCTCATTCTAATTATTTCCTTCCCTTCCCTTTCCTTCCCTTCCCTTCCCTTCCCTTCCCTTCCCTTCTTCCTTTTCTTTCTTTTCCTTTCCTTCCCTTCCCTTCCCTTCCCTTCTTCTTTTCCTTTCCTTTCCTTTCCTTCCCTTCCCTTCTTCCTTTTCTTTCTTTTCCTTCCCTTCCCTTCCCTTCTTCTTTTCCTTTCCTTCCCTTCCCCTCCCTTCCCTTCCCCTCCCTTCCCTTCCCTTCCCTCCCTCCCTCCCTCCTTCCTTCCTTCTCTTCTTTTTCCACCCTTCTTCATTCTTCTTTCTTCTTCCTTCCCACCTCCTTATTTTTCCTTTCTTGCTCTCTTCCCATCTTCCCTTCTTTTTCTTCGTCTTTCTCTTTTCTCCTTCCCTGTCCCTTCTTGCGTGCTCAAATGCAAAAGGGGAAACATTTCTCCTTTTGTTTTGTTTTTAGCTTGTTTTGCTAGCCCTCCGCCAGCGAAAACGGAGCCCGGGGGGGGGGCTGCGCCTCCACCCCCCCCCCACTCCCCCTGAGCTCCGTTTCAACTGGCAGAGGCACCGCGTGCCAGTCCTTCGCTGTTTCCAGGACAGCACCACAGGCTGGATCCGGCCCCCATGCCTTGAGTTTTGACACCCCTGTTTTAAACGAAGTATCTCTTCTCAAGATGAATTTACAGCGTAGTATTTTTCCGGTCGCTTTTTCAGAAAGGAAACATGGACGGGGGGAATGGGGAAAAGGTTTTAAAGAGTTTCAGGAAGCCAGGCTGTTGCAGCCTCGCTTTCTAAACCCGTTTATTCTTGGGCTCTTGATTAACATATATAGGCTATATACAGAACTTTATGCAAGAGCATGACGTCGGGATACAGGGATTGGCTATTTGCCAGCCTCCTTCATATAACCGACGCCATCTGGCCCTCATTTTTCTTCCGGATTCTCACGGTGCCAACTTGGTTCTCGTTCAGCAGAGAGCAGGTGTGGATAAGATGTAGGAAACCTAGGAAGAAGCACTTGAATTGCCACTTAACCACTTTTTTTATATAAAGGGAATGATGGAGAGCCTCCTGTCATATTAATTTAATTAGCAATTTTATGATGTTTGTGTGTCTATATTTTTCTTGACTGTACACCGCCTTGAGTCCTACGGGAGAAAGGCGGTATAGAAATATAATAATAAATAAATAATAATAAATATTGCATTACAGTCTGGTTTGGAAGCATTACTGCTTCGGACAGACAGGAAGGCTGTACGAGAGAGTGGTGAGGACAGCAGAAAATATTATTGGGAGTTCACTTCCTTCTATCCAGGACGTGGCATATAAGCGATGCTTGAGCAGGGTCCCCAGGATTGTGTGGGACGCTACACATCCTCTTCATGACCTGTTTTCCTTCTGGGAGGGGTCTTCGTGGTATCCGAAGCTGAACATCCAAAGTCGGGCACTGCTTTGTTCGCTATAGCAACTCTCAAGTTTCCTCTTCCCGCTATCTATTCAGGATGGACAGTGATTAATATTTATATGTATTTATATATTAGGGCATACCCTGTTTTCCCCAAAATAAGACATCCCCCTGATAATAAGCCCAACCGGCCTTTGGAGCATATGGCAATAAGGCCAAGCGCTTATTTCAGGGTTCAAAAAAATATAAGACAGGGTCTTATTTTTGGGGGAAACACGGCAGGTATATATGTATGTACATAGCATGTGAATGTGCATGTTATTATGCATGTGTACACTTTTGAGAGCAGGTAACAAAGATTATCTATCAGCTATCAGTTGTTTGTCTGTCCGTCCATCCATCCATCCTATCTATCTATCTATCTATCTATCTATCTATCTATCTATCTATCTATCATCTATCACCTATTTATCTCTCTATCCATCATCTCTCTATCATCTATCACCCATTTATCTATCATCTCTCTATCATCTATCTATCTATCTATCTATCTATCTATCTATCTATCATCTATCGTCTATCACCTATTAATCTATCTATCATCTCTCTATCTATCATCTATCACCTATTTATCTCTCTATCCATCATCTCTCTATCATCTATCACCCATTTATCTATCATCTCTCTATCTCTCTATCATCTATCTATCTATCTATCATCTATCGTCTATCTATCACCTATTAATCTATCTATCATCTCTCTATCTATCATCTATCACCTATTTATCTCTCTATCCATCATCTCTCTATCATCTATCACCCATTTATCTATCATCTCTCTATCTCTCTATCATCTATCTATCTATCTATCTATCACCTATTTATCTACCTATCTATCATCTATCTATCATCTATCGTCTATCTATCTATCACCTATTTATCTATCATCTATCTATTACCTATTTATCTACCTATCTATCATCTATCTATCTATCATCTATCGTCTATCTATCACCTATTAATCTATCTATCATCTAGCTATCAAATGATGGCTTTCTGGCCTTCAAAAGAAAGGGTTTGGCTCTCTGCAAACTCCTTTCCTACTGATTCCATCCTTCTTGGGATCCTGGAAGGGAAGCAGACCGCACGAGTGGAATAAAGTCAGTGCTTATTCTCTTTCATCCAGGGTGCGAGCCGACCAGCGAATCACGGAATCCCGCCAAGTCGTGGAGCTCGCGGTGAAAGAACATAAAGCGGAGATCTTGGCTCTCCAGCAAGCATTAAAGGAACAGAAGCTGAAAGCTGAGAGTCTCTCTGACAAGGTCGGTCGCTTAGCCAGGTTCACTTAACCATTGTGTGACTAACTTAACGAATGCAGCGATTCGCTTAACAACCTTGTGGAGAGAGGTGGTAAAATGGGGCAAAACTTACTTAACAACTGTCTCGCTTAGCCACAGAAATTTGGGGCTCAATTGTGGTTGTAAGTCAAGGACTGCTTGTATTGGCTGATGTTGTCCCAGAAAGCTCGGTTTCTTTTTGTGATGACCTGGGGCGTGGCACAAAGGCAACACAGCCAGAGAATAAGTTCGCTCGCACAGAGAGGGCCTCCTCAGGGTGCCGTCGGCCAAACAGTGTCGGCTGGCGACCCCCAGGGGCACAGCCTTCTCTGTGGCAGCACCCGCCCTCTGGAACGACCTGCCCCCTGAGATACGCACGATACCAGACCTCCGGACTTTTCGTCGGGCCCTGAAAACACACCTATTCCATCTAGCCGGGCTGGCTTGATCCCATCCTCCCAGTTTTAATTGAATTCGGTTTTAATTGGGTTGTTTTTAATATCTTGGGCCGAAATTATTTGTTTTTTAAATTGTTTTTAAATTTTATATGCAATGTTTTATCTTGGCTGTACACCGCCCTGAGTCCCGCAGGAGAAGGGCGGGATAGAAATAAAATAAAATAAATAAAAATAAATAAATAAATATTGTTGTAAGTCAATGATTATTGTTGTAAATCAAGAGCCTGTAGTACAGTGGACTAAAGCACTGTTATTAACATCTGCTGCCTGCAATTACTGCAAGTTCGAATCTCACCAGGCTCAAGGTTGACTCAGCCTTCCATCCTTTCTAAGGTAGGTGAAATGAGGACCCAGTTTGTGAGGGCAATAAGCTGACTTTGTATAAATATACAAAAGTATGAAGGCTGTTGTTTAACGCATTGTAAGCCGCCCCGAGTCTCCGGAGAAGGGCGGCATATAAATCAATTTTTTTAAAAAAAAGGATTTAGAAAATGGGGGGTGGAGAGAGAGAGAGAGACGAGTAGATTCAGAAAAGATTGGCTTTTCATGCCAGCGTCTGTTGAGCCCGTCCCCTTCCCTGTCCTAACCAGCTGAATGACTTGGAGAAGAAGCACGCCATGCTGGAGATGAATGCCCGGAGCTTACAGCAGAAGCTTGAAACGGAACGCGAACTCAAACAGAGGCTTCTGGAAGAGGTAAAGTCTCCTGCTCCCTACCCGAAAGACCGTGACTCCTTTCTGCAAGATTGAAACTGGCAAACTGGATTTGAATTCCTCCTGGAATCATTATCTTATCAGCTGGGGGTTTAAATTGCTGGTTTTCAAATTGGCAGCTTTGAGAGGCGCAGACTCCTGCGGACGGAGGGATAGGAGTCTGCACATCTTAAAGTTGCCGAAGTTGGGAAATACTAGTTTAAATTTTGATATAACCCCAAAATATGGCCCCTCCCTCCCTCCCTCTCTTATAATTGTTTGAAATTGTTACTTTCAAATCTCCTCCTTTCTGTCTTTCTCACCTTTCTTTCCATCCTTCCCTCCCTCCCTTATAAACTTTATCTCTTTCAATTCCTCCTTTCTGTCTTCCTTCCTTCCTTCCTTCTTCCCTCCCTCCCTTATAAACTTTCGCTTCATCTCTTTCAATTCTTCTTCCTTCCTTCCTTCCTTCTTTATAATTGTTATCTTGATCACTTTTAATTCTCCTTCCTTCCTCCCTTATAAACTTTCTCTTTATCTCTTTCAATTCTTCTTCCTTCCTTCCTTATAATGGTTATCTTTATCACTTTCAATTCTCCTTCCTCCCTCCCTCCCTTATAATCTCTCTTTCAATTCTTTTCCTTTCTTCCTTCCTTCCTTCCTTCCTTCCTTCCTTCCTATCTCTCTTTCAATTCTTCTCCTTTCTGTCTTTCTTCCTTCCTCCTTCCCTCCCTCCCTCCCTATTTTCTTCTTAAGCTCCAGACTTTCCTTCCTTCTCTTTTTCCCTATCTCATCTCCTTCCTTCCTTCCTTCCTCCCTTCCTCCCTTATAATCTCTCTTTCAATCCTTCTCCTTTCTGTCTTCCTTCCTCTTTTATAATCTCTCTTTCAATTCTTCTCCTTTCTGTCTTCCTTCCTTCCTCCCTCCCTCCCTCCCTCCCTATTTTCTTCTTAAATTCCAGACTTTCCTTCCTTCTTTTTCCCTAACTCATCTCCTTCCTCCCTCCCTCTCTTCCTTATAATCTCTCTTTCAATCCTTCTCCTTTGTGTCTTCCTCCCTCCCTTCCTCCCTCTCTCCCTCAACTCCAGACTTTCCTTCCTTCTCTTTTTCCCTATCTCATCTCCTCCCTCCCTTCCTCCCTCCCAGTTTTATCATCTCTCTTTCAATCCTTTTCCTTTCTGTCTTTCTCTTAATCCTCCCTCCCTCCCTCCCTCCGAATACTATTTTATCATAGCCGTCCTGGGTTTTTCTCTCCTTCCCAGCAAGCCAAGCTGCAGCAGCAGATGGATTTGCAGAAAAACCACATCTTCCGTCTGACGCAAGGCCTTCAAGAGGCTTTGGACAGGGCCGATCTTTTGAAGACCGAAAGGAGCGACTTGGAATACCAGCTGGAAAATATTCAGGTGAGAGAAGAAAGCATCGCGCAGGCCCCCGAGAATAATTTTATACGGATTTCGCTTTTTAACGTTTCGGCTCGGGTTTGTTTTGGACACCTTTGGTGATTCCTGGTTTTTTTTATTTTCTCCCCTTTTTCGTGTCGCAAAGGTCCTGTATTCCCACGAGAAAGTGAAAATGGAAGGCACTATTTCCCAGCAAACCAAGCTTATAGATTTCCTCCAAGCGAAGATGGATCAGCCGGCCAAGAAGAAAAAGGTGTGGAAAATATATGAACGCAAAAAAAAAATTAACCAGCAGGCAGGAGGCAGCAGCTCGCTGTCCAAAATGCTAAGGCTGGGGGAATGAAGGGGGCTTCCAGATGGCCCCCAAATCCCATTGGATTCCCCCCCCCCCCCCGAAGGCTCCTTAAGTTTGTCTTTGGACCCCGGCCTCTGTAGTTGCCTTGTGTACAAGCGGTCCTTGACTTAACAACCGGTCACTTAGAGGCCATTCAGAGTTACAACGCCACTGGGAAAAGTGACCTATGACCGTTTTTCACACTTAACGACCGTTGTAGCATCCCTAGAGTAACGTGATCAAAATTGAGATGCTTGGCAACGGACTCGTATTTTTGATGGTCGCCGTGTCCCCCGGGGGAGGGGAGGGGGGCTGCGTGATCCGCTTTTGCGACCTTCTGACAAGCGAAGTCGATGGGGCAGCCCAGATTTGCTTAACGACCAGGTTACTCATTGAACGACTGCAGTGATTCACTTAGCAAACTGCAGCTAGAAAGGTCCTAAAATGGGGCAGCACTTACTTAACAGCAGCGGAAAGGTTGGGCTCAATCGCGGTTATAAATTGAGGACTAACTGTACTAATCCGGGCAAGTGGCTGTCCGGTTTCCTCTTCTTGTGAGCCTGGGTGATGATCTCTGTGAGACCAAGCTGGGGGGAGAAATTATCTTTAAAATGCTTGACCAGGCAATTGGGGGAGGAGGAGGAGGGGAGAAGGAAGAGGGGAGGAGAGAGGAGGAAAGGAGAAGGAGGGGAGGAGAGGAGAGGAGAAGAACGGAGGAGAAAGAGGGGAGAAAGAAGGAAGTGG